>NW_017306736.1:84785-110550 GCF_000935625.1 Nanorana parkeri
CTCTCTGTTATCTCCCTCCGATTTCTGAATAACCGATTGTTAGATAACGTGTAGCCCTTACCGACATTTGACTCCTATGGTTTCTCATATACCAAACCTTTCTACATCACGATGTACATCAAACTCCAGAGCCCCTGGATCTTGTACTGTTACATTTGCAAGTGTACATAAGTAATCTCTTTACACACCACCTTTTTGGCTTGAGGAGCCACACTACCGTTGGTTATTCTGTGAGTTCACAGCATTGACGATGTAAAATATACATTTTCCTGCTGTGTGTTTTTCTAACTATTGTCTGTGTTATTGAAAAACTTAAAATAAAGAAATAAAAAAAAGTATTGACTTGGGGGGTGAAAAGTTATGCACTCAAGGTTTTTGTTTTTTTGTCTTAAAAATATTTTGCATCTTCAAAGTGGTAGGCATGTTGTATAAATAAAATGATACAAACCCAGCAAAAAATCAATTTTAGTTCCAGGTGGTAATGCAACAAAATAGGAAATGTGCCAATGGAGTGCATACTTTAGCAAGCCATTGTACCATTACTGTTTTTCCACTTCTATTCTTCTTGTGCATTAGTGATATTCCAATGCCTAATCGATGCATCCTGAGAAGGATACATCAGCAGTGCATTACTGGCAAATCTTAGCTGTAAACTGCAAAATCTCTCAAGATCTTAGCAGGGGTGTGGACATTTTTAAAAAAATACTGCTTGTCCAAGGGACAAAAGCGGGTGCCCAATACACTTGTCCCTCATGGCAATCTACTTGTTCTGATACAAAAACAGTCAGGTGACTGCACTTGCCAATGAGTGATCGCAATTTGAAAGCGAAATTCTAATTTCATAGCAGAGGGCTGCACTGAACGACCGTACGGGATACGGCTATAAAAACAACTGGTACACAAAATTGTCCATAGGCGATGCTTTAAAAGTCAGTTTAACCATGAATTATGGCTCTAGAATTATTGCTCTCACTGGCGTAGGGGAAGGGCCATTCATGAAAAATGTAAGTACAGCAGGGGTTGAGGCCATATTTGAGCAGGTAATTCTATTTTCCCAAATTACTTGGCAAGGTGAACTTGCTCTTTAATGCACATTCTGTGTTTTAGAGAGTGCTGCTGCCTGGCTACCACAATCTGGCACACTGTAAAAGGGGGCAGCACTCAGCGCACACACACACACTTCCATATGGACGCATGGCTTGGAGCGGCAGATGTGCCTGCAGCCCAGTGCTGCTCCTCCACTCGGGGTTTGTCACTTCAATGAGAAGAAAACGCAAGCAGAAAGCAGTTAATGTATAAGGATGCCTTGTCCGTTTTAGGTCCATAGGCTAAAGGAGCAGCCTTATACTCGCCCTGCCACCACCTCCCTGGTACCCAGCTTCCTCTGCCCCCCTGTCCCTCGCCTCCTCATCTTCTCTCCACCGAAACTGTTGTGCTCTAAGCAGCAGTTGAGGGGGAGGGCCTCCCAGCCAAGATGGTGTGTGGACTGAGCGCCGCTACCTTAACCCCTTCAGACTGCAGCCAACTGTCCAAGTTCTGAATGTAGACAAACCCTAGAATTCAAGCTATATGTATGTTTAACCGTAGTTTACATTTTCACATTAAGTGCACCTTAATCAAGCACGTTTATTATATCCAAGTGCGCAACTAGGGCTTTCCTTTGACATCCAATGTAAAGAAATTGACCATAATTTAATAGGAATAAAATATAAAGTCAATAGCCAAAAAAAAAAAAAAATCAAACCCCAAAAATACTGAACAGAACTATTTTCCATGTGATCACAGCAATAAAATACTTTTTTTAATTTAAAAATATAAAAGATGCGGTTACATTGAGTAAATAGATACCAAACATGTCAAGTGTTAAAATTGTGTATGATAGCGAAAATCCATGGTACACAAAATTGTCCATAGGTGATGTTTTAAAGCCTGTACAGGTCATCAGTTTAGAGTTAACCATGAATTATCACCCTAGAATTATTGCTCACTCCTTTCGTGGTAATACCTAACGTGTGGTGCAATCGTCGGTTACATACACGAGCGTTTGTTCACATGCAGATGGCAGGGTTGTTTTTTTCCACTTAGTTATCACACAGGGGATAACAGGCCCCTATGTGATAATGTTTGGAGGTGACATAGTCTCTTTATGGAAACATCTGATTTCTCCCCTGCTCTCCAATACTGAAGATCGAGCACAGCATTGTGCTCCATCTCCTATTCAGCCTGGCTTGTGAAAGCTGAGACAGGAAGAACTGCGAGTACAGCACTCCTGTCTCACTATCGCTTCTCGGCCTTTTGGCTAAGATCAAGTGTAGTATCTGTTCTTATCAGTTTTCGGTGGGGAAAAGAACCGTCCTTGCGGGGGATGGTTACTGAGTACTCGCTGGAGTGAAAGAGCGTGTGGGGCGGCTTCCTGTGAGAGGGGAACCGCTCAGTACATGGCTTTCTGACTGAACAGATGCGAAGCTTGGTCTGGCTCGAGGGTTCGGGGGCGGCAGAAGCCCGTGGTGTTGTGCCCCCTGGGGGTGGCGTCCCAGGGGTGCTCAGAAAGTCACTTGGGTATGGGACCCCACATGACTCACTGCATCACTCGGTCACACACCATATTGCTTTTTCTGCACAACGCCTCTTGGACAGGCCTTATGGCTAGTCCGGGGCAATATTTTTGCACTCCGGCTCCTAAGGCCTGTCAGCGTGGTGCACTGGCACTTTAGATTTATTTAAGCACTATATGCACGATTGGCACTTTTTTATTTTAAATTTTGACCCACAGATGCGAAAGGTGCATGTTTCTTCGGGGCCTATTCCTGACGCTGGGAGGAGATTCTGTGCCTCACCCTGGGTTCTCTGTCTCCTCCCACCCAGGAAGGGGGTCTCTCTTCGGGAGAGCCCCCTTGCCAAGTACTGTGGGGGACCTGTTTCGGCAGGTCCCCAAAGGAAATGGATCATCGGCCTTCGGGTTGGTGGTCCAAAGTATCTCAACCCCTCTCAGGAGCCTTGCGCCCCGGGGGGTCGGGAAGTAGGTCCCTTCTTTGGAAGGACCTTGCACCCTTGTGTACGTTTTTGTGTGCTGTGATTTCACGGTTCACTTTTTTTTTGTTCACGGGGAAGTTTGTGTAGATGCACGTCCACGAGCTTCGAAAAAAAAACAAAAAAAAACTCCTGTCTCACTGATCACACAGAGCAGTTTGGGGAACAGCTGTCCTGATCACTTGTACAGAACGAGCGGCAGGTCCCCGCTCTACATTTATCCCTGCTTACTCCCATGCTCCTCTTCTTCTATTCAATGTTCCAGGTTGTTGGCGGTTCCTTGCTGTCCTCTCGTTCCTTCAATTACATTCAATTGGCAGTTGTAAATATCATTCCACACAATTCACTAATTCTTATAAACTTGCTTTTTACCTGTACTGAATTGAGAGCTTTATTAAATATGTATTTGTTAATTCGGATGAGTAAGGCTGAGTGGCATTAACAGGAAGCTTTCTCATGCTTTCTCCTGTCATAACAGGATATACAGCTAATTATGCAAATGAATAGGTGGATTCTTGTTGTCATGCATATGGCTATGCTAATCTATTCGGTTATGCGTCCCAGTCTCCATGCCTGTCTTCTTTTTTTTTTTTTTAACACATCGGGATACTGAAAGAATTTTACAAAGAACCTCTGGCCTTGTGTATTATGCTGCCCATCTGCAAGTAGATAAGCGTGGGAGGGGACCTTTTTTTCCCCCTCTATAATAAGTTCAGAATACAAGGTGAGCAGTTTTCGATGAGATGTTGACACAGTGAGGAGGAGGAGATGGGTTGAAATCACTCACAGTTGGAGTCTGTTGGAATTGGAAGACGTTTAGTTGAATTGGATACTGTGTATAGACTATTATTACGATACACTTGTGATGTTTTGACTTTTTTTATTTTGCATTCACTCGCCACTATTGTTTAGCACTGTGTTTTTTTTAAACATTTTGTAAATTTAGCTCGGCATATTGTATAATTTTAAGGGCTATTGGCCCTGCATTGTACTTGATTACGTCGGCTTGCCACTGCTAGCTGAAGCATGTTAGAAAAGAGGCTTCGGGGGACTGGTCACACAGATGGAGGGAACCTGCCAGAGTAACATAAAAGATGTGTATTACACCTTATGCCTCTACCAATAAACTTAAACCTTTTAACCCTCTTAGTGTGTGGGGGAAGGGAGGGTCACGGCAAGGATAGTGTGTTTCAATTCAGCTTAAAACTTGATATTCTGTATTTTAGTTCATCTAAAAAGTTTGATTAAAAGCAGTATTAATCCTGCAGGCCCAATATATCCTGCCCCAACATATAACAATAGTTAACTCATGCAATGTAATTCACATGAAAGAACAAAGCTTTTATATACCTTGCTGTTTGAGGGAAAATTGTACATACAGTACATTCAGAAAGTATTCAGACCCCTTCACTTTTTTCAATTTTGTTATGTTGCAGCCTGATACTACAGTTGTTTCAAATCTTCTTTTTTTCTGCTCTCTCATTAATCTACAGCCAGTACCCCTTAATGACAAAGTGAAAACAGAATTTTATAAATGTTTGCAAATGTATGAAAAAGAAAAAACTGAACTATCACATTGGCATAAGTATTCAGACCCTTTTGCAACAACACTTGAAATTTAGCTCTGGTGCCTCACATTTCTCTTAAAACGTTGCTGAGATGTTTCTACACCTTGATTTGAAGTCCACCTGTGGTCAAATTGATTGGACATGATTTTGGAAAGGCACACACCTCTCTATAGAAGGCCTCACAGCTGACAATGCATACTGTATCCGAGCAAAAACCATGAAGTCAAATGAACTGCCTGCAGAGGTCACAGTCAGCATTATTGCAAGGCATAGATCTGGGGAAGGCTCCAAAAAATGTATGCTGCATGGAAGGTTCCCAAGAGCACAGTGGCCTTCATAACTATCAAATGGAAGAAGTTTGGCACAACCAGGATTCTTCCTAGAGCTGGTCGCTCGGCCAAACTGAGCAATCGGGGAGAAGGGCCTTGGTAAGAGGTGAGCAAAAACTCGATGGTCACTCTGACTGAGCTCCAGAGATCGTGTGTGGAGATTGGACAAAGTTCCAGAAGGACAACCATCACTGCAGCCTTCCACCAATCTGGCCTTTATGGCAGACTGGCTAGACAGAAGCCTCTCCTCAGTGCAAAAACACATGAAAGCCTGCTTGGAGTTTTCAAAAAAGCACCTGAAGGAACCAGGCACCACTCATCACCTGCCCAATGCCATCCCAACAGCGAAGCATGGTGGTGGCAGCAGGGACAGAGACTGGTCAGGGTTGAAGGAAAGCTCAATGGACTGAATGTAGCAAAGTACAAAGATGCCCTCAATGAACCTGTTCCACAGTGCTCAGGAACTTGGACTGGGCCGAAGGCTCACCCTCCAACTTGACAACAATCCCAAGCACAAAGTCAAGAAATCACAGGAGTGGCTTAAGGACAACTCTTTGAATGTCCTAGAGTGGCCCAGTCAGAGCCTTGACTTGAACCCTAATGAACATCTCTGGTGAGACCTGAAAATGGCTGTCTGACTGTCCCATCCAACCTGACTGAGCTTGAGAGGATTTGCAAAAAAGAATGGCAGAAAATCCCCCAATCCAGGTGTGCAAAGCTTGTCGCGTCATACCCAAAAAGACTCGAGGCTGTAATTGCTGCCAAAGGTGCTTCAACAAAGTACTGAGTAGAGGGTCTGGCCTATTTAAGTACATGTGATATTTCAGTTTTTTCCTTTTACTAACTTTAAATAACAGACATTTCTAAAATTCTGTTTTCACTTTGTCATTATGGGGTACTAAGAGTAGATTGAGAATAAAAATCTGTAGTATCAGGCTTTAACATAACATTGAAAAAAGTGATGGGTGGGCCTGAATACTTTCTGAATGCACTGTACATTTGTATAATTATAGCAACAAATATAATGTCCATAACTGGCCAGCAACCAGATGCTGATTTTGTAGAAACTACAGTGGTACCTCGGTTCACGAACGCCTCTGTTCACAAACAATTCGGTTCGATACCAGGAAGTTCGTCAAAATTTTGCCTCCGTATGGGAACTCTGCTTCGGGTGACGAACACAACCGCAGCCATTTTCCCTGCTCTGACACATGGTCATGGCTTCCTCTAGTCGAGATCATAGTTTGATTTGGTTCACAACAAAATCGGTTCGTGACCAGAATTGCGGAACGAATTTCGTTCTTGAACCAAGGTAGCACTGTATTATTGGAATGTATCATAGGTTTTGTAAACCATGCAGAAATCATTTAATGACACTATCCAAAAACCATGCATCAGCCATGCTATGCATATTTGTAGATTAAGAGTACTGGGGTTTTTTCAAGCTATGTAATTAGCAGGTCATTTGTGTGCCTGTTAGTTTAAGACCACAGTTGTCCTTTGTGGTTGCAATGCTTGAACTGATGTGTTGCCGATTTACTGTTATGGCTGTGACTTTTTTTTGTGCTTGTCCGGCGAGGCTGCCTTGTTTTCCTGTTGACGTGTTTGTGGACCACAGACGCAAGGGAATGGGTCTAAGGACATCACCAGTAGGAATTCTGCAAATTGAATAGGGAGGATTAAACAAGTTTATCCCAAGGACCCTAGTTTGGGCAGTGTTGATCTGTTCTCCCACATCTGGTTACTTTGGCATGGGGAGGGAGTGGAAACCCCGACTAGGGAAAATGCTCTGGTAGATTTATTCATAACAGAGCTTGGAAATCGCAGATATAGAAATCGGGAGAACCTAGGGAACAGAAAACAGAATAACGTTCACTGTAAACTCCAGGAAATATAGGCATGTCGGTACGACAAGAACACTCTATTTAAAAAAAGCTAACTTTAATCAACAGAGGCCTACTATGTGACATAAATTAAGACAAAATCTTCCTGAATATGAGCACTGAGGACAAATGGGAAAGTTTCAAGGAAATCTTAAATAACAAAATTGGCCAGTGAATTCCTTTTACCAAAGAAATTAAAATAGGTGAAAGTTACACCAGGGTGCTTAACTAGCAAAGTAAAACAACACATAAGGGAAAAGGATAAGGCCTTCAAAAAATACAAGTCAAGTGGGGTCAACAACAGCATTCAAAAACTACAAATAATGCAAAAAAAGATGTAAAAGAGCAATCAGGGCTGCAAAGACAGAATACAAGGAACACAGAAACAGAAAGCAAAAGAAACCCCGAGAAATTATTTAAATATGTAAATAGCAAAAGGGTAAGGACGGAACATGTAAGCCCCATAACAGATGAAGAGGGAAGGTTATCTACCAGTGACAGGGAAAAAGTGAATGTGTTAAATTATTTTTTTCTGTCTTTACAGATGAGATGGACGTGGGTAGCAATCACGGGATAAACTGCAGAAAAAATAACAAATTTTAACGTAACTCAGTGGCTGTCGTAGAACAGAGTTAATACAGAGACTAGGAAGATTAAGACTGAAGGTGCTCAAGGAACTTAACCAGGTCATAGCCAGACCACTGTACATAATTTTTATGGACGCTCTTGACCGGCTGATTAGCGGAAAGCAAATGTGATACTGATAAACAAAAAGAGGAAACTGAGTACACCAGGTAACTCTATAGGCCAGTTAGCTTAACATCAATAGTGTGCAAATTGTTTGAAGGCATGATAAGGGACTACATGCAGGTATTTCCTAATAAAACTGGTATAAGTAGTAAACATGGCTTCATGAAGGACCGTTCATGTCAATCCAATCTATTAACATTTTACGAGGAAGTCTGTATTAATTTAGACAGAGCAATACCAGTAGACAAGGTGCATCTGGACTTTGCTAAAGCATTCAATACAATGCCCCACAAACATTTAATTCATCGAAGATCTAGCGGTTTGGATGAAATTTTATGCACATGAGTGGAAAACTGTCTGCAAGAAGGGCATCCAGAGGGTAGTAATAAATGGGTTACATAGTATTTGAGGTTGAAAAAAAGACGGGTCCATCAAGTTCAACGTGTGTGTGTGTGTGTGTATAAGAGTCCATGTGTGGGTGCCTATTTAAGCGTACCTGTACCCCTTTATTTTATGGTCTCTTATGATGGAATCTAATTTGATTGTGGAACAGATCAATATCCGTTACTGATACCACTGCTTGTGGCAGAGAGTTCCAAAATTTTACCGCTCTAACTGAAAAGAAGCCCCTATGCTGGAATCTTTTCGCCACCAATTTTAGGTTTTTGCCTCCTAGTCCTTGTTACGGAGTTTACAGTAAAAAGTTTAGTGCCGATGTTGCTATCATCACTGAACATTTTGTACAACAAAATCATGTCCCTTCTTCTCCTCAATTCCAGCGTGAACAAGTTGAAATATAGCAACCTTGTCTCGTTGTCTTGATTCTCCAGCCACTTAGCTTGGTTGCTCTTCTTTGGACCTTCTCCAGCTCAAGGACATTCTTCTGTGGACTGGTGACCAAAACTGAAACACATATTTAAGATGGGAGTCGAACCAATGATCTATAAAGTGGCAAAATTATTGTTTTGCCTCTACAGTACATTCCCTTTTTAATACATGACAGTACTCTGTTTGCTTTGTTTGGCGCAGCCTGGCATTACGTGCTGTTTTTCAATCTGGTCAATTATGACCCCCAAATCTTTTTCCATGTCTGTACCCATTGGAGTACCCATTAACCACTTGAAGGCCATAGTGTTTCACCCCCTTCCTGGCCAGGCCATTTTTCAGTATTCAGCGCTGCGGTACTTTGACTGATGTTTATTCCGTCATGCAACGCTTTACTGAAACGATTTTCATACCATTTTTTGGGGACAGATAGAGCTTTCTTTTGGTGACTCGACATTAAACCTCATCTGTCATGTAATTGCCCACTCCGCTATTTTATCCAGGTCCTCCTGCAATGTTATACTTTCTAAGCATGTGTCTATTACCCTCCCAATTTTAGTAACATCTGCACACACAGAAGCATGGCTATTGACGCCCTCCCCAATATCATTAATAAACAGGTTAAATAGTATTGGGCCTAGCGCAGAACCCTGGGGCAAGCCACTCTCAACCTCAGACCAATGTGAAAAAGAGTAATTTATCAAAACTCTCTAGACACGTTCCTGTAGCCAGTTCTCTATCCATCTACACACCATTTCATCTATGCCCATAGATCTGAGCTTGTGTATTAAGCATTTATGTGATACCGTGTCAAATGCTTTTGCAAAATCCAGATATACCACATCCACCGGTTTCCCTTCATCCAAATGTCTGTTATAAACCTCCAAATATAGGGGAGGAGGCACATCTACACTCCCAAATAGAAATGGCGGGGAAACAGGCTAATGCTGTGGTAATGGGCGACTTCAATTACCCAAGCATCAATTGGGCTGATGGAACTTCCCATTCGGCAAAGGCAGCCCGTTTTCTGAACATGTTGCGAGACAATTTCATGGACAGATGGTTGAGGATCCAACTAGGAATAATGCCATCCTAGACTTGATAATTTGCAATAATGCAGGGTTAATAGAGGATATTGTAATCCGGGAGTCACTGTGTAATAGTTATCTCAAGGTGATATTGGGTACAAGAAAGGGAATTGGGCCGGTCGGACGAGAAGCCTAAGCTTCCGAAAGGCTAACTTCGAAAAATTGCGTGGTGGGTGACATCGAATGGGAAAACTTATTTCTCGAACTAAGCACTGACCAGAAGTGGGATTGTTTTAAGAACAAACTAAAAAATGCTGTTACTAAGTGTATACCGCTGGGTAACAAAAGTAAAAGATCTAAAACTAAGCCTATATGGCTAAATAAATCAGTAAAACAACGCATTAAGGAAAAGAAAGTGGCATTTAGTAAGTATAAGATGGAGGGGACAGCATTGGCGTTCTATAACTGCAACTAAAATTGAATGCGAGAAGCACATCGCCACAGTTAGTAAAAGGAACCCCCAAAAATTCTATCAATACATAAACCGTAAAAAGGCGAGAAAGGAGCAGATAGGCCCAAAAAAGGACGAAAACGGGAGGTTAGTCACAAACGACAGGGTAAGGGCAGAGGCTTAATAAAGAGGTAGTACCTCGAAACACATCGCTCTTTTCCTCTCTGATCCCTTTCAAGCTCGGGTAGAACGGACGTTCTACCCGAGCTTGATAGAGGTAGTACCTCGAAACGCGTCGCTCTTTTCCTCTCTGATCCCTTTCCATCTCACCATTGAGCCGACCTTTTCGGCACCTGTCAGCTGCTCCCGCACACAGACTCCCGTACACTGTCCCAAGCAGACCTGACAGTGACCGTTCGCTGACACCCACAGCCGCGGCTGCAACAGCCCTGTCAATTGCCGACACCACAGGGGGCTCCCTGGTTCTCCTCCACACCGCACATAGCCTGCATTTCCCTAACGGCACCACGGACGAAGTCCTCCCTTCTCGCTCACACCCTTCTGTAGATGTACCTCTCTGAACAAGCACACCAGCCAAAGTCTGACACACACCACGAGTGTTCCGATCCTCCAGATTGGCCGCCCATCCCCGGATCCCGGGATTCACGCGTAAGTGCCACCGCCTTGAGTTTCCGTTATATCTTCTTTAGCTAGCTAGTGTTTTTGCGCCCTCCTTTTGTTCTTTTGATTATCTGCACTTACAGGTTCTCCTCCTGTTTCCCAGGGCTGCATACATGTCTGTAAGTTAACTTTTTCCCATCCGAGAGCGCTGTTTGTTTTTTTCTGTTTTTGTAAACAAAGCAAGTAGAGTCCTGTCTTGTATTAAGAAGGGAATGTATTCCAGGGACAAGTCTAGAATTTTGCCACTTTACAGATCACTAGTTTGGCCTCATCTCGAGTATGCGGTCCAGTTTTGGTCACCAGTACTCAGAAAAGATGTCCTTGAGCTGGAAAAAGTCCAGCGGAGGGCAACCAAACTTATTAAGGGATTGGAGGGCCAGAGCTATGAAACAAGGCTGTTAAAATTAAATAATCTCCTTACTTCCAAAGAGTACATAAGGGAGGACATGATTTTCTTATAAAATGTTCAATGGTGAAGGCAACATTATTAACAAACTTTTTACGGTTAACCCCATAACAAAGACTAGAGGCCACCACCAGAAATTGGTGGAGAAAAAATTGCAGCACACGGGGTGCAAGGGGTTCTTCTCAGAGCGGTTAAGGTCTGGAAGTCACTGCCACAGGCAGTGATTTCAGCAAAGAGTGTGGAATCATTCAAGAAGAAACTCTTGGACGATTTCCTTGGAGACCATAACATACAGAGGTACAGGTACTGCTAAGAGCAAAATCACATATGGACTCATACACACGCACACACCAGCTCAAACATAAATGCATACACGCAATAGGTGGGACTTGATGGACTTTTATGTCTTTATTCAACCTCAAATACTATGTAACTATGTAACAAATGTCTGCTCACCTCTTCGTAGAATGTTAGTAACTTGGTCTGACAAGAACAGTCCTTCCTAAATCCATGTTGTTTATCACTTATAATACCTTGGTCACGAACAAAATCCACTAAATTAATAATCATTCCCTCTAACAGTTTGTATACTATTGTTCGATTGACTGGTCTATATTTACCCACTTGGCATCTTGAACCTATTTTGAATATTGGTATTACCGTAGCTTTACGCCGGTCACTTGGTACCCTTCCAGTCATTAATAAGTCCTTAAAGATGAGGAATAATGGTCTGGCTATAACCTGGCCGAGCTCTTTAACCATTTCCGGGCCGCAATACATCTATAGATGGCGGCCCGTTAAAGTGGTTAAAACAAGAACACGGCTGTTGTAGCCGTGTTCTTGGTACTGGCGATGGCTGTTAATCTACAAGCGATCCGGCGTCTGTACCGCGTGGCAGCACCGCCGCCTTCCCCGGGCACTGCTGTCCCCGTGTGGCTGATCTCTCCTCCGATCACAGGACCCGGAAGTGATGTGTATTACATCACTTCCGGTGTCACTGTACACAGTCTCCGGCATTAAGTTTATCCAGTCTTTGTTGAACCCCGGCTACAGTCAACCACTGCGGTATCTTATGCCCCAAGCTGCTCACATTCTTATCTCCATTAAACCTATCTTTTTCCTGAGTGTATACAGAGGAGAAAAAATAATTCAATACCTCAGCCTTCTCTCTGTCGTTTGTGATCTCCCATTTTCATCTTTTATTGGGTCCTCCTGCTCTTAACTTTTTGCTGTTTTACATATTGGAAGATTTTTTGGGGGTTCTTTTTACGAACTGTGGCGATATGTTTTTCGTGTTCTTTTTTAGCTGCCTGAATTCCATGTTTACATATCTTATTACATTCCTTGTAGCTCTGGAATGCCAATGCTGTCCCCTCCATGTTATATTTGATAAATGTCGCCTTCTTTTCTTTGATTTGTTTTACCATTTTATTTAGCCATGCAGGTTCAGCTCTTGATCTTTTATGTTTGTTACCCGATGGTATGCACTTGGTAGTAGCATTATGTAATATATTCTTAAAACAATCCCACTTCTTGTCAGTGTTAATTGTTAGAAAAAATGTGTCCCCAGTTATTGTCATACACCAGATGACACAGCTTATCGAAGTTTGCCTTTTTAGCGTTCTTGTCAAACCAACACACTTCTTTTTTCTGTACCCAATATTAAAAATAATTACCCTGTGATCACTATTACCCAATGTATCCCTAATTGCTATGTCCTCAACTAGGTCTGCATTATTACAGATTAATCTAGTATAGCATTCTTCCTGGTTGGGCCCTCAACCATTTGGTCCATGAAATTGTCCCGCAACAGGCCTAGGAAACGGCCAGCCTTTATAGAATGAGAAGGTTCCATTTGACCAATCAATAGCTGGATAATTGAAGTCACCCATTATAACAACATTTCCCTGCTTCCCAGCCAATTCTATTTGAGAATGTAGTGAGTCTCCTCCTCTTCCCCTATATTCGGGCGTTTATAACACACACACACACACACACAATACCACTAGATTCGGTCTTTTCTAGTTCTAGCCACGACGACTCCACACCATCACTACTATCTGCCGTGATGTCATCTCGTCTATGTACAGTTAGGTAGCCAAGTTTCTGTTATTCCCACTATATTGAAGGCCTCTAAGTAAAATTCGAGCTCCTCAAGACTTCTAGCATTCGTGTACATACATTTTAGTTTACCGCTAGTAATACAAGATTTGTTATTGCTTGTACCTGGTTCACAATTATGTACTTTATCTGACCTTTATTATAGTAGGAACATTACTAATTTGTACATTACTAAATAGTTTGACTGGAGTGAGCCTGCTGTCCCCCTTTTTATAACTGCCTTCTATGTTAACTGCCCCTGAAGTTACATATTCTGTTTATTTTTCCCCATTTTTTTCCCTCACCCCCATTATCTAGTTTAAAAGCTCCTCCAGTCTATTAACCATTTTCTCCCCCCCAAGTGCTGCACCTTTCCCGATTAAGATGCAGCCCATCTCTGCTATAGAGCCGGTAATCAACTGTGAAGTCAACCCAGTTCTCCGTGAATCCAAAGTCCTCTCTCCGACACCAGCTCCACAGCTACTTGTTCAGTTGCCTTAACTCCCTCTGCCTCTCTGGAGTGGCGCAGGGGCACCGGAAGTATTTCAGAAAATACTGCCGTGGAGGTCCTTTTCTTCAACCTAGCACCCAAGTCTCTGAACTCATTTTTTAGGACACATTTTTTTTTTGTCAATGGTGCCGATATGCACCATGACAGCTGGGTCATGCCCAACCCATCCAGTAACCTGTCCATCCGTTCCGCCATGTGCCGAACTAGGGATGTCCCGATACCGATGCTAGTACCGGTATCGGGGCCGATACAGGGCATTTTCAGGAGTACTTGTACTCCTGAAAATGCCCCGATGCCTAGATCAGATACCGGCCGTTTACATTTTTTTTTAACTAGCTTCGGCCATTGACCCCCATAGCCCCTCCCCCGGAATACCTCTCCACCAAATGAGGCTCCCTCTCCGCTCTGACCTCTCCGGAAGTGTGACAGCATGGTGGGGGTAAGTGTTGTGTGGACAGTCTCTTCTCCCTGCTAGTGCTGGCTGCAGAGCTCGGTGTCCCTTTCACAGAACTCTGTAGCCAGCACGGCAGCTGTGATCCCCCGCTGCCCCCCTCCCCCTGTATCTTAGCTGCTGCTGCTCCTCTGTGTCCTGTCCTTTTCAACTTTATGAATCGGTTTCCTTTTGGTGATATATCTCAGTGTGAGATGCCCGTGCTCCTAGCTGCACAGCAGTTTTCACTCTCATTGTAAGAAGAGAATGTCCGTTCAGTGTGCTCATGGGGGAGAGAAGCTGTAAATCTTGCCTTCACACAGAACGGACATTCTCTTCTTTCATTGAGTGGGAAAACTTCTGTGTGGGTCTGGTGAGAGCATTATTAAACACATAAGGAGAATGGACATCTTACACTGAGATATAACACCAAAAGCAAACCGTTTCATCAAGTGGAAAATAAATGGACACTTGTAACAATAGATAGCCTGCTATTGGATATTTTAAATTGCAATAGCCAATACCAGGCTGGCTATTGTACACCCCCCCCTATTGCCTGCTGTCAATCAGCAGAGAGGACCTGATTGAGAACTTTGTCTTCAGTTCCCTCCTTTGCTCATTGACTGGGCGGGTACAATAGCCAGCCTGCTATTGGCTATTGCAATTTAAAATATCCAATAGCAGGCTGGCTATTGCTCCCAGCCACTGCCTGCTGTATTTATATTCAGTGAATCCAGGGAAGTAGAAAGGTGACACTAGAGGTCTAAATGACCCCTAATGTCACCTTAAAGAGAACCTGTCACCTCCAATGCACGCAGCCCTGGTGAGAAACTGCCCTAAAAAACTGCCCTAAAATCATTATTCTGTATTGTTTTAGAAAAAATGTCACATGTCCCTTTAAGAAAAAGTATCAGTAATTGGTATCGGCAAGTACATGAGGGACAGTACTTGTACTTGGTCTTGAAAAAGTGGTATCGGGACATCCCTATGCCGAACCCAAGCCCCTGGTAAGCAACAGACGTTTCAACGCTCACGGTCCAAATGGCAGATTACCCTGTCTGTCCGTCTGATAATAGAATCCCCTACCACCAAAATCTGTCTTTCCCACCCCTATCTTTACTGGAGCAGTCAGTCTCCCTGCGCATAGAGGCCCTCCAGCTGTGGTGGAACTGCAAATCCCATGAGGCTTTGCAAGATTCTCACAGCCACAGACATGACTCCCGGAGAGAGAGATGCTTCATTGGATTTGTAGTTTCACCACAGCTGGAGGGCTGGAGTTTGGACATCCCTGGCATAGAGGAAGCCATGTGCTCCAGCAATGCCACCCCTGAACTAATATCTCCAACATCCGGCAGCCTGGCATATTTATTAGGGTGCATCAGATCAAGGCTGCCATCTCTTCCCCTCTACCCCGCCTTCTAACAGTAACCCAGCTAACCATCTCGGGATCCTGCTCCTCCAAGCCCCCCTCCTCTATACCACCCTCCACCAGAACCTGATGAGTCAGATCCAGACTCCTCCATGTTGTTTATGCTCCGCAGTGTTGCCAGATTATTGTTTAGTTCCACAATCTGGGCATCCAAACAACTGGCTCACATCTGGCACAACAGTATTCGGCCTTGAATGCATGCAAGAATGCAAGTAACGCATACATTGAGCAAGATCAGGTTGCATAGCCACTTATGGAAGACATTTTTTTTTTTTTTTAATTTTAGGCCCAGATGTAACTCAATATTACTGCTATATAACACCAAGTGCCCAGCACAGTTTTCAAAGCATACGTTTGTATTTCCTGCTGATTTGGCACCTCGCTAATTATTCTCCCAGTACTCCAAGCAGATTAATACTCTCAAAGCACAGCAGTCACTGGTGGCACAATTTGTACCACAGTAATTCCTTTACAGATTAATACATTCAATGCCCAGCAATTATTTGTATTCCCAAGAAGTACCACAGTAGTTCCACCGCAGTGATACTACCAATGCCCGGCATTTTTTTTGTAACAGTCGGTACCACAGTGATTTCCCAGCAGAGCAGTACTACTACAACTAGATTGATGCTATTAATGCCCAGCCATTTAGTAATACAGCTATTCCCACAGTACTTTCTCTGCAATCAGTATCACAAACTCACAGTATCACAGATACTCAATCAGTAACTCAAACTAAGGGTGCCCACACACCTTGCGATAATCGTACGATAATCGCGGGAAATCCCGCGATCGTACGATTATCGTAAGGTGTGTGGAAGTTGTGCGGCCTCTACTACTGTAAGGTCGCACGACTTTTAACTTACGAACATGTTCGAAAACCCGCCGAGCATCCTACGATGTTCGGCGGGTGTGTAGCATGTTCGTAAGATGAAAGCCGGACGGGCCGGTGTGCGCAAGCGCACACTGCCCGTTCGGCATTGCGGTCATCGGACGCCCGCCCCTCGGGGGCGCGGCTTGCGATCATCGCAAGTACGATCTGCCTGTCCAAGATAGGCAGATCGTACGTTTTTTTAAATTACCTTACAACCATCGCAAGACAAAAGTTCCGGTTAGATCTACGGTCACGATCCACTCACACCTTCCGATTCGCTTCGCTCCGCTCCAGTAATCTGCTCCACTCACACCACTGCTCACTCCTCCGCCGATCTCCGGTCGCCGGCCAGCACGCGTCTGCTCTCCTCGCTCTCCCCTTGCCTCAGCTTCCACGGGAATTATTTGGAATTAGTTCGGCGGGTCTGCAAACAGGCCGGGCTCGCCTCATACCCATTAAAATTATATGCTCATGGGTGGAAAACTGGCTGCAAGAACGGATCCAGACGGTAGTAATAAATGGGTCATATTTTCTAATTGGGCAAACGATATCATGCAGGTCTCCATGCTGATATTAAATCATCTTACATTAATTAGCTAAACAAACATATATATTTTTATTTTACTTACAATTTCTTTTTTTTCACTTCCTGGTCCACTTTGGCACAAATTATGTAATGTGCCTAAGCATTGCATGCTGGGAAGGGTACATCAGCAGAGCATTGCTGGGAAATCTTATCCGTGATCTCGGGGAAAGGCATTATGTGCATGGTCACATGTCCTAGTCACCAAAGTTCCAGGAAGTAAAGGGAGATGGATTCAGCTGCCCTTAGTTAAAATAACCACTTTGAGAAGACTGGGGAGGAAACGAGAAAGAAGGTATGTAAAGAATTGGCAGCCTGCAATTATCTATAAGTAATCGGTACAAGCATCGGTATCGGCGGTGATACCAAGTATTTGCATGAGTACTCGTGCAAATACTCCGATATCTAAAACGAGTACCTGTGTCCGCCATATTCGACCGCCGCACACAGGACCGCGTCTGCATTCATGCAAGATGGCCGCGAACTCCTCCTCCACGGGCGAACGGCCGAAAGCAGACTCAACCTTCAATTCCTCAGTCCTCCTGACTGGTGGGGAAGCCTGTCAATCATCCAATCGGCATGAGAAGAGGCTAGCATGGATAGGCTGTGACACGAGTGGATGAAGCAGACGGAGAAGAAGGTAAGCAGCACTGCTGGGGCTGGGCACAGGATGGCATAAAAAGTTATGTACGGTATGTGCTCGAGTCCACACAGTGGGTACATGGACGGAGCCCCTGTTTTGCCATCCCTCCCCTCGTCCACTATTCTCCTCTCCCCCTTGGACGAGCAACTTCGGGCAGCAAACAAGCCATACTTGTGCAGACACCCTGGGCATCTCGATCCTCCACCTCCGGGCAGCAAACCAGCCACCATCGGACAGACACCCCAGACCTCCCGATCCTGGCCGCCCCTCCTCTGGTCCCCAGAACTACATGTAAGTCGCAAAACCTTTTTTTCCTATAATGTCCTGCCCAGATAGTTAGCTTTCCATATGCCCATTGTGTGTTTTTTGATTATATATGCCTGCCTGCCTGCTGTAATGCTATTAGGTTGAGGCAGAGCACATGTCCAGACCAGAACACTGTAGTGCATATAGTGTGGCACAGTTATATCTAATTCTGCATACCTGGCTGTATATTATACATTTTTTATGTATAATATACAGCCAGGTATGCAGAATTAGATATAGCTGTGCCACACTACAGTGGGTCTGGGCACAGGATGGCAAAAAAAAGTTATATATGCCTGCCTGCTGTAATGCTATTAGCTTTATGTATGAAAAAAGAAATTCACTACTGCTATTCTAACTAAGCCTAACTAACTTTAATTTTTTGACAGTCATGTTGTCTTTTGAGTTACAGTTCTTCATAATATTAAGAAACTGACCTAAATCATTATTTTGTATTGCTTTTGGAAAAAATGTGATCTGCCCCTTTAAGAAAAAGTATCGGTAATTGGTATCGCGAGTACTTGAAAAAAAAGTATCGGTACGCGTACTCAGTCCTAGAAAGTGGTATCGGTGCATCCCTATCTATAAGTATCTGTTTGTAGATTGTCATTACTAAACATTCTTAAAGGTGTCTTCGTTGTTGTTATTTTGAAGATATGGGTAAAATTCCAATTTTAAGGCTACAACCTTTCCAACCTCATACCCGCTTCGCTTAGTGCCCTTCAGAGAATGGATGTTTTTTTTTTCTCCTTTTTACTTTACAACACAAATTTTTTTTTTTTTTTTTACTAATCAACTACTGAAATATTCAGATCTGATATTGGAAATCTTTGGAGTCTCTCCAGTTGGGCAACAAGTGCAGGTTTTCCCAGTTCATAAAGTGTTTAACCGGTGTGTCTACATTTCACAGGACTCTGCTTTCATGTCAGGCCAGTGCACCTAGGGATTCAATATAGTAACCTAGCATGTAAGGTTGAATAAAGACACATGTCCATCTAGTTCAACGTGTGTGTGTATAATAAATATATATATACACACACACATCTTGTTCCTAATATTGTGGTCCCCATTAATCAATTGCAATTGAGTCCCCTCTTAAGCTCCTCTTTTCTTTGGAGAACAAGTTTAATTTCTTATGGCGATCATCATATCTCAGGCCTACCATCCCCCTTATTAATCTTGTAGCCCTTCTCTGAACTCTCAAGTTCGAGGACGTCTTTCCTGAGGGTTGTGTACAGATGTGTCCCCTGCACTCCTTACTGCATTTACGACCTTTATTTTAAAAGTGGTACTCGCAGTGATGATCACGGATGGCGTTGTGCACATCAAACTTGTAGAGAAGGAAGATCACCAGCACTCAGAAGATTTTGTCAAATCCTTGTGTACATTTATTGTGAAACAGCGTCGCATATATCCAATAGCCAACTTTTCAGGGCCACGCAGGGTCCCTTTATCAGGCCGACATAGTGACAAAGGTGCAACATGAAATACACACATATACCCCAACATCCTAAGAGTTCTAAGCCACCTCCCCATGATGACATAATGATGTCAGATCCCGCCACAATTCAAAACAAAACAAACAAATACCGTAATCAAATGATCACATGATAAAGAAGCAAAAACATCTTAATCCCATTTAAGACCGGTATACCAGCTCATAATTATGAAGTACTCTATTTTTGCAGCCCTGATAGCTCTTTTACATCTTTTGTTGCATTCCTTGTAGTATTTGAATGCTGATGGGAGACTCCTCTGACTTTTTTTGAATGCCTTATCCTTTTCCTTTTGTGTTTGTTTTACTTTGCTAGCTTAACTTTCACTGTTTTTAATTTCTTGGTAAATGTAATGCACTGGCACATTTTGCTATTTAAAATTTCCCTGAAACTTTCCCATTTATCCTCAGTGTTCATATTCAGGACGATTTGGTCCCAATTAGTGTTACATAGCAGGTATCTAAGCCTATTAAAGTTGCCCTTTTTAAAATCTAAGTGTTCTTGTGCCAACTTGTCTGTTTCCTGGAGTTCACTGTGAAAGTTATCATTCTATGATCACTGTTTCCCAGGTCATCCCTATTTTCCACATCTGTAATCGGCTCTGTGTTTGTAATTAACCCAACAGAGCATTTTTTTTCTAGTTGGAGTTTTACACCATTTGTCCCATAACATTAACATTATTACGCAATGAGTTCAAGAAATGATGGGCCTTACTTGAGTGTGTGGTTTCATATGCCCAATCAGTATCAGGAAAGTGGAAGTCCCCCATAATTATGACCTAGAAAAAGCAGGGATGCAAGGCAATCTGTGTAAATGGTTGAATCTCCTCCTCCTTTATATTTGGGGGCCTGTAGCATATACCCACAAATTTTACCATTTTTTTTTTCTCATTCATTTTCATCTCTAGCCATTAAAGATTTTGCACTGTCCCCAATCTTAGAAGCCGTCTCGCACATTCACAACCAGATCGTTTCTGACATACAGGCGTCCCCCTCCCTTCTTCCTTCCTATTTCTTTTTGAAATACAAAATATCCCCTTATATTTGCCACCCAGTCATGTGAGCCATCCAGCCAGGTTTCTGAAATATACACAAAATCATGCTCTTCTTTTGAGCAGTAAAAGTTCCAATGCCTCCATTTTGTTGGCCGAACTTCTAGCATTTGTGAACATGCATTTCAAGTTTTTACTAGTGCATATAATTTTCTTGTTGCTCACACTCTGGCTGCTGTTGTGTACCTCAAAACCTTGTACATTTGATTCTGATATTATAGGCTCCCTGTTCTCTGTTGGGATCTCCACTATTTCCACCTCAACTATACTATTTGGAGTTTGTGGTCTCTGCTCATTTCCTGGAATAATCCTACTTGATCCCTCCCCCCAGAATCTAGTTTAAAAGCTCCTCCTAACCTTTTTACCATTTTCTCCTCCAGCAGGGTTGCACCCTCCCCATTTAGGTGCAGTCAATCCCCGCTGTAGAGCTGATAGCCCACTGACCAGCCAGCCCACTGCTGTTCTGCGATCAAGTTCTTTATGGTAGATTACCCTCTCCTCTCCCTCTGTTCTCCTGAATAAAGAATACCACACCACCAGGATCTGTCTATCCTTGCTTAAGCCCCTGCTCCCCTCTTTACTGGAGCAGTTACTCCCCTTGCAGCTAGAAGAGATATTCTGCTCCAGCAATGCTACCCCTGAGCTGATATCCCCAACCTCATGCTTTAGGCATATTTATTGGGGTGTAACTGCTCAGGACTAGCCTCCCCTGCCTTCTTTTTTTAATTATTTATTTAACAGAGTTTTTACAATTTTACATTAAATGTTTAAAATTGGAAAACGGCAGTAACATCGGTAAGAGGTGTCCAAGAATAGGAGAGTGCGTTACACCCAAACTAATAATGAGGGAGAGATTTTTTCTCCCGTTCATTGAAGGACACAGGGAACAGATCGGAGATCATGTACTGTAGGGTAATATCGCCACCTGCAGGAGAAGGACGCTAGGCACAAAAAAACTAAAGACCAATTACAGCCTAGGGGCGGCCCCTGCCGGTGGCCAAACCCCCCACCTACTGAGAAGTCTCCAGTTTTTTGCCTAGCGTCAGGAGTAAGGAGCTAAGAATTTTCCTCGGTATTCTTACCTGCTTCTTCCTGATTTTTTTCAGAGGATTCTTCTTGCAAGTGTTGTCCGGGCGACAGGCTGGATGTCTTGGATCCTTGGAGTCTCCCCTGGATAACCAGCGAGCGTATGCAGACCCGCTACGGTGGGTCGGCTACGACGGCCCCGCTCCGGCGGGGTGGCCTGTGGGTTCGTCCCAGGGGGGTGCATATGACTGGGGGTCTCGGCCGTCCAGTCACAGCACTTCCCTCAGGCTGCTGGCGCCGCGACTGCGGTCGGGGGCGCCAGTTCTCCGCACAGCGCCTGTGGCGTTTTTTCCTGATGTCCCCTGCGCTGCTGTCGGTCTGGAGGGGGGTGCCTGGTCCGCATCCTCCTGGGTATGTATGAGATGGGCCTGGATGCTTTGGCTCCACATGCTCCCCCCCCCCCTCCCCTCCTCCTCCATCCTCCGTCGCCTGTCTGTCGGGGTGTGTGGCCCTGGGGGTCCTTGCCTGGATCCTCGGCGTCAGGGGGCGGCCTGCGGGTGTTCCGGGGGTGTTTTGGGGTCGGGCTGCGGTCCTGGTGCTGGCGGAGGCTTGGGGCCTCTGGCGCTGCTGGCCGCTCGGTTCCGTTCGCGGGGGCCGCTAATCGAGCCCCCGGCTTCGTTTGCGGCCTTCTCGGAGGCCGCAGCCGCCATCTTTGGTATGGGCGCGTGCGCCCTCGGCCTGACGTCACTTCCGGTGCGCCGCTTCCGGGTCCCTTTACTTGCGCGTCACCCGGCCGGATCGGTCTTTCACGCCGGGACACGGTCAGGTGAGGACGCACTGGGACACCGGGAGTTCGAGTACTGTAGGAGGGTCGTCTGCCTGCGGGTCGGTTGCTAGGGGCAACTGTGACAACAGGCCTAGGGACGGGGGCGGTGCCTGCTGGGGTCCCACATCCCCCCTTTGCGCAGCCTGTGCTTCTGCGCCCCTCTCCCAGTCTCCCTTGGTGTCTGCGGGGTCTTTGGGGGGGTCCGCTGGCGCAATGCTATCCTTGGAGGCCTTTTCCTCCACCATGGACGGTTTTGTGTCCCGTATGGAGCGTGCGCTGGCGCAGCGCCCCCCACGGAAGCGCGCTTTGCCGGCCCCCTCATCAGTCTTTTCTGGGGGTTCTGCGGAAGAGGGGGACATTTCTACTGCGGCCGCACAGCCCATCCAAGCAAGTCGTTTACCATTCCCAAACGCTTCTCGGTTCGCTATCCTTTTGAGGAGTCCTTCCTGTCTAAGTGGTCTACTCCCCCCGTTTCAGGTTTCTCGCCTGAACAAGGCTACGGTCATCCCGGTGGAGGATTCGCCTTCCTTTCGGGATCCCTCGGATAGGAAGGCGGAGGCGGTGGCGCGTACTATGTACTCGGTTTCCGGGGCTCTGCTGCGCCCCGTGTTGTGTCTTGTGTAATTCGGCCCTGGATGCGGCCCCGTTGGTTTCGAAGCTATCTGTGTCAGCGGTTACTCTTCGGCGCCTCCTCTGGCTTAAATGCTACCCCCCGAGAAGCTTCTGAAGATTCGCTCGCATGTGGCGCTACTGCACACACGTCGATGGTCAACGATCCGGTCTTGCATGCAGGTCCTGACTTCTCAGTAGGTGGGGGATTTCCCCACCGGCAGGGGCCGCCCCTAGGCTGTAATTGGTCTTTCGTTTTTTTGTGCCTAGCGTCCTTCTCCTGCAGGTGGTGATATTACCCTACAGTACATGATCTCCGATCTGTTCCCTGTGTCCTTCAATGAACGGAGAGAAAAGGATTTTACGGTGAGTACCAAAATCCTATTATCCTTACACCCTATGTGGGAGTGTGAAAAATGAGTGTCAAGGGAGAAGTGAATGAAGGAGGAAGTATAGGAAGGATAAAATAAAAAAGGAGGGAACCACCTTAGCTGCCCATAAGCGTATGACAGTCATCTGAAAGGAACTCATTCCAGTAAAACCAGGTAGTCCCGAGCTTGGAAGAGGTGCCTTTGATTGAACAGGTGAGGTCTTCCGTGTGCTTAACCTCCCTGGCGGTCTGATTATGCATGCCAAAGTGGTACATTGTTTTAAAAAAAATAATATAAAAATAATAGTCCAGTAAATGCGAATTCTGGGGGCCCTGCCTGATCTGTACCACAGTCAATAGAGCACTAAGTTCGCACATTACTGAGCTCGGTCACAGAATCGTTGTTGTCGTCACTTTCAGTTTTTGATGACCAATTTCCCCACCAATCGCTATCGCTCAATTCTGCAAGTGACTCTAAATCATTATCACTGTTTTCTAGCTGGTCTAAAACCGCTTTTGACCAAAAGGGATGCTTTTTGGATGCCATGGACGTTCTCAAGTTTCCAGGCAGTAAGAACAGTGGAAGTGCAGGCAGGGCACTGGACAAAGCTCTAGGGACAAAACTGAAGTGAAATGGTTTGATATAGTAATGTAATCATAGCAGATTACATTGTATTGTGTGTATTCTGTGTATATTGCATGTATTCACTTTTGAATTTCCTGAGGGCTCCGCCCCCCGTGATGCCGACAACGAAACTAAAAGTCAGATGCCGACATCGGCTGGGCGCACACAGCAGAGGACACCGCGGGCTCGTAGGGACAAGGTAAGTGACACTTTTGTGTAATCCCGAGTGTGGCTTGGAATTACCACTATTGGTGCTGAAAATTAACCCCGAGCCACACTCTGGAATACCGCCAGGGAGGATAACATCATATATTTTGTGGAACCAAAGATTTTTCATGGGAGGAGATGTACTCTTCCATAGGGCAGCATTCACCAAGTGGATGACTACCGTGTGCCGGTATCCTTTAAAGCGGTAAGAATTGTGGTGGAGTAGAAAAAGAGGGGTCTCACGATCCATCAATTGGATGATTAATGGATTAAACCAGAAACCATGAATCCCATAGGACAGGACCAGAAAAGTGGATACGAGCACCACACTGTGACATACGCACCCCTACGGCGGTTCCGGCATCTCCAGGAGCTGCGTCGGACTTCCTGTAACGTCACTCTCCGTGATGTCACCAGGCTCCTCCCTCGTTCCCTCCTTAAGCCGCACGTAGACACTTGACTGGCATTCGTGCAAGGTGTCTGACGCCAGGCAAGTACCTCCACGGCAGTACCGCAAGGACCTCAATATTGGGCCGTACAGAGCCCCCTCCTCAGCGGCCATCCACGCCACTCTGCTCTCCTCCTCTCTGCCGACTCGATCTCCTGAGCCAGCACCTCGTCCTAATTCCTCCAAAGCAGCTAGGACGTCTATAGCAGCAGATCCACCCAGATCCACTGGGTGGCAGCAGAGGAACACTGAATCGCAAACTGCAAGTATTTCAGATGATTCAACCAGCTGTCCAATTGAACTGTGTTTGCTGCTCACTTTACCAGCTGTCCATTCGAACTGTGTTTGCGGCCAACTATAACCTGTTACGCTGCTAACATGCATAGGTTAAATCATGATCCATAGTACATAATAGTACATAACATGTAGTTGTACTACGGATCATTTAACCCATTCATGTTAGCAGGGGATCATTGTAAATCTAATGCTGCAATGTACGGGACATTTGGGCTGTATATGTACAGTACATATAGATATACAATGCTGCACTGTTAACATGAATGGGTTAAATGATTCGTAGTACAGGGCTACATATCATGTACTATGGATCATTTAACCCATTCATATTAGCAGGGGATAATTGTAAATCTATTGGAGTGCATGCTATATGTCTTATATAGTACATGTACATATAGTGTGCCTGCAACAATACATTTACAATTATCCTCTGCTAACATGAATGGGTTAAATGATCCCTAGTACAGGGCTACATATGGATCATTTAATCCATTCATGTTAGCAGAGTATAATTGTAAATGTATTATCTGCACTATATGAGCAGTGTGTACTCTATATATACTCTATATGTAATACACTATTATGCTGCAAAGTTTATTTGTAAATGTATTCTCTGCACTGTATGAGCAGTATGCTCATACAGTGCAGAGAATACATTTACAAATAAACTTTGCAGCATAATAGTGTATTACATATAGAGTATATATAGAGTACACACTGCTCATATAGTGCAGATAATACATTTACAATTATACTCTGCTAACATGAATGGATTAAATGATCCATATGTAGCCCTGTACTAGGGATCATTTAACCCATTCATGTTAGCAGAGGATAATTGTAAATGTATTGTTGCAGGCACACTATATGTACATGTACTATATAAGACATATAGCATGCACTCCAATAGATTTACAATTATCCCCTGCTAATATGAATGGGTTAAATGATCCATAGTACATGATATGTAGCCCTGTACTACG
>NW_017306736.1:111685-120711 GCF_000935625.1 Nanorana parkeri
GCAATAGATTTACAGCCAGCCCCGTCCCAGCTTCCCTCACTCACAGTTTCACTTGGATCCCTGTTGCCTCACGTGGTGCCTCTCGTAGTCGGCACTGTCGCGTCTCGGTGCTAAGCTTGTGGGAGGCGCTCACAATTCTGCCCTGCTAACATGAATAGGTTAAATCATGATCCATAGTACATATACAGTACACATGTCCCGTGCACTGCAGTAATAGAGTTACAATTATCCCCTGCTAACATGAATAGGTTAAATGATCCGTAGTACATGACATGTAGTTGTACTATGGATCATTTAACCTATTCATGTTAGCAGGGGATCATTGTAAATCTATTACTGCAGTGTACGGGACATGTGTACAGATAGAATGCACTGCAGCAATAGATATACAATTCTGCACTGCTAACATGAATGGGTTAAATGATCCATAGTACAACTACATATTATGTACTATGGATCATGTAACCCATTCATATTAGCAGGGGATAATTGTAAATCTATTGTTGCGGTGCATTCTATATGTAGTATATAGTACATGTACATATAGAGTGAACTGCAACAATAGATTTACAATTATCCTCAGCTAACATGAATGGGTTAAATGACCCATAGTACAGGGCTACATACAGATAATTTAATCCATCCATGTTAGCAGAGGATAATTGTAAATCTATTGTGCCCAGTGTATAAGCAGTGTCTACTCTATGTATTACATATAGGGTACACACTGCTAATACAATGGGCAGAGAGTAAGAAAAAAAAACAGCGCAAGCTTCGGTGCTAGGCATCGGGGCATTTTGACAAGTACTTGTGAAATTGCCTTGTATCGGGCCCGATTCTGATGCTAGCATCGGTATCGGGACATGCCTAGTTCTAAACCTTTGAAGGGTCGTATGGGAGGGTGAAGTTTCAGCCAAAAGGTTCGGGACAAATTTCCGGTGAGGAAAGGGAAAAAAAGCAAATGATCTGCATGAGCAGCTACTTTATGGTGGTGTGGGCCAATCTGTATACCTCCTAATGTCTGGAAGCAAAGAAAATGGTGCAAAAAAAAAAAGTTTAATAAAAAAATTATAAGAAAATATAGTGCTGATGAGTCTATTAAAGATAGGAGACAAACATACATTCTAAAATTGTTTCAAACTAAAATTTGTTCCAGAAATCCAATAAATGATATACCCTATAAATCAGGACAACTAAAATAAATTACTAATTACTTCCTGTTAGCTACACGAATTATGTACACAATATTCTTGCCAAAACTCTAAAAAAAAAAACACGTTTTTTTAAAATAAAATAAGAATTTATATATGCATATGTCACATCAAATAAAGCCCATTTGACCTTTATCCACTTGCTGACCAGGTGTTTACACCCCCTTCCTGGCTGTGCCATTTTTCAGTATTTAGCGCTTAGGTACTTTGACATTTATTCCGTCATGCAATGCTGTACTGAAATTAATTTCATACAATTTTTTGGGGACAGATCGTTTCCTTACTATAAACGAAAAACTACTGAACATTTTGATTTTTTTTTTTTTCCCATTGTTCGGAAACAATTATTGTGGTAAAATATAAAAGACGGGGTCACGTCAGGGTAGTAGACACCAAACATGTCAAGCTTTAAAATCGTGCGCACCCGCGAAATCACATAAAATTTCGATGGGGAGAGGGGATGAGAAATAGAAGAGCGTAGAAGTAAGAAAAAATTAGAAAACCGGAAATACTAGTAAACCATGACTAAATATAATTAGCTTTGGATAATAATTTGAATAAATGATACCCAGAGATAACCAAACAAAGTAAATGTAAGCATGGTCTCCAGCACTGAAGATAGGGTAGAGAACGACCCCCGCACCGGGTCAAAAGGAACCAACCCCGGGGATCGCTCCACACCCCAATACAGTTATGCAAAGGAGTGACCATCGCATAACCTTGTGAGCTGATCTGTGCAGGACGAACCCAGAGGAGTCCGCTCGCACCCAAAAGCACACAAGGGTAAAGGCACTGCATGGGGAGTAATGTACATAAAGCAGATCTACCCAGGAGGGGCAATTGACCCAGAACGAAACAATGATTTCTCAATGGAACCCCAGACCAGAGTACACAGAACAGATAAATAATCCATCCATATAGAAAGTCTATAGTAAAGGGCGGAGCACCCCCCAGTCCAAACAGAGCAATAGCTATACCAACATTTTCCAGCAGTTAAAGCAGATACTCACGGAACCACAGAGAGCATCGGTAAGGCAAGTGATCAGTAAGGTCCGATGACAGGTAAAGCAATCATGGTTCGCGTTCAGCTGGAAGTGATGGGAAGGTTGGGACGTCCATCTTCTGCATGGCGCTTTCCTCTGCAGGCGAGGCAAAGGACCCGGGGGGAGGAGAAAGATCCACAGTCTTCCAGACCGGAACATCCATGGGGGGGACATCAAAAAACGTAGAGACCTGATAGTTGATCCGGTTGTTGGGAGTGTAAATGTAGCACCATTCCTCCGGACAACAAGGGAAGAAGGATAACCCCAGAAGTATGTACCACCAGCATCCCGGATTACAGCCAGTAGGGGGTGTAGAAGTCTCCTCATCAGAGTTATGTGTGACAGGTCTGGTAGCAGAGTGACAGACACCCCATCAAACACCACAGGGCATTTCTGCCAGACCTTAAGCATGAGCTCCTCTTTCAGGGTGTAAAAATGGACCCGGCAAAGGACATCCATAGACAAGGAACCATCCGGAAAGCTCCAAGAGTTTACACGGTGCACTCTATCCCACTCGTTGGGTGATAAAGCTGATCTGTCCAAAAGAGTTAAAGATGCTGATTTACCGTATCTCGGAGTTCAAACAGGAGTTGCCTCAGGAAAACCCCAAAGCTTGATATTATTTCCCCGACTCCTGTTTTCAAAATCATCCTGATGCAGAGTAAGGGCAGAGAGTTGGCGGTTATGTCGCTTATTCGGCTCTTCCAAACGTGTGCGCTTTTGAGACAGTCACGATCAGCAGTTAAAATCTTATCTTCTAGCAGGGAGACCAATTGCCTTGTCTCAGTGATTTCCTACTTCAGAGCTCCTACTATCCGAGTGACTAGAGCCTCCAGGTCTTTCTTCATGGGGAGAGACAACAAGATGTAGGCCATCTCCGCTGGGGACAGGGCGGGGCCGACTCAGCATCACCATGTGTGGCTGGAAAAGGGGAGGAGGAGGCACTGAGTATGGGAGAATTGGCTCTGTCACAAATCTCAAGAAGAGGCCGGGCTACCCGCTGACACATCCGGGGGTGGAGGAGAGACCCGGTCAGGGGAGTTTCGCACAGCCTAGGTTGCTGCTCTAGCCGTCGGCGCCATGTCATCCCCACACGTAGTTCGATCAGCCGGAGCGGTGCTTGCAGGCAGAAGCGCTGGAGAGTAGAGGGAGATGCACCACTACTCTCCCGCAGTGTTTTGCCATGTTTTGGGCGTGGAGGCAGCTGGGAGAAGCCGTAGATAACAGTTCCCAATGGCCCAGTAGGTGTAGAGCTCGGTGTGTAGGCTTCCTCATGCAGCCATCGCCAGACCACGCCTCCCCTGCCTTCTGACTGTTACCCAGCTACCCACGTCCCGTCCTCTTCCAGGCTACCACCCTCCTCCTATTCCTTGCAGATTTATTGGGATCAGATGTGTGTCAGCTTTCACCTGTTCTCATATCTGATTACTCACTTTTGTAAGTGGATATAGCAAGCAATGTTGTGTTGGAGATTTTTCTTTGTGTTCTAGGCTTTTTGAGGCAATACTGTCAGAAGCCAGATGCAGTTAGCAGGGCACTCTGTGAGGGGCAATAGCTCGTCCTTTAATTGATACTGACTAGCAAGCATTTTTTATATGACAACTTTTATTTTATCTAGGGCAGTGAACTTGTGTTGTCTCTGGCAGCCAGGCACTGTTATGCTTGAACCACCATTTTACAATTCCCCCCCCTTTCTGCTGGTGGCCAGGACTTGATGACACATTTGTGTGCGTGCCCATAAATGGTTTACAGCCACTTTCCTTCCGACAGTTTCTCTGTGTTTCCAGGTCCATTATGATGTCATTCTTCTCTGCAGAGCTGCATGTGAATGCTGGGATTTATGGTATCCACCTTCAAAAGGGTCTCATGTACTCCCCCTCCAGAACTTGGTAACTAGACATTCTCATGGAATAGGACAAATACAGTTTTAATATGATTGCATCATTAAACCAAGAGGTCTCTCTCATAGTGGGTTCTGTCCCTGGCATTTCTCAGAGGGCAGGTTTTTTTTTCTCTCTACTTTGGAAGATTGTAATGACAGATGTTAGTCTTTTGGCTTGTGGCGGATTTCTGGATGATGTTTTTTCAGAAATGTTGGTCTCAGGAGGAATCAAAGCTTCCAATCAACATACTGCAGTTATGATAATTAAATGTTTGTTACATCAATGTATCACCCTGGTCACTTATCTGGTCCAGATTAATTTAGACAATACCACAGCTATGACTTGCATACAGCATCAGAGGTTTGTCTTTGACAGTGCTTTAGCTTCCAGTCATCTCTGCTGTGCATATTCCAGGTTGCATTACTGGCAGTTAGAATTTCTCAGCAGACAATGCCTGGACCTGGGGGAATGGTCTACCCATCTAGAAGTGTTCTGGTACATATGTCTGCCTTGGGGAATGCAGGTTGTGGACTTGTTAGCTTCTCAGTTAAACAAAAAGATGTGTGGGTTTGTGCCTAGGATGTAGGACCTATTGGTGGATGCAGCAGATGCATTGGTAGCGCCATAAGATCTGTATACCCTGATTTCTGCTAAAGCTTTTGCCATGACTATTTAGAAGGCTCTAGGCCGAGCGCATACCTACCATTCTCATAGTTCATAGCCCTTTAGCACCTTTTAAAGGTCAGGTGTCTGCGCTGTATACATGTTCTTTTACAAAGTCCTCTTGCTAATCATTTGCTGATTATATACCTGTATACAAGGGGCTACACACATTGGTTCACCTGTTAAGCCTTAAATCTAGACATGGGATTTAAATCTAGTTTTGTCTGTGTTACAAAAACCTAATTTTTAACCTATTTGTAACATATATCCTTGATGTTTCTGTATCGTAAGATATAGCCTTTTGGCCATCACTTTGACCAGAAGGGTTTCTGAGTTACCAGTGTTGTCCTGTAAAGAGCTCCATTTTTTCTTGCTTAAGAACAAGGCTGGTGTTCCAGCCGGTGTTCTTGAATATGCAAGTCTTTATAAGATAGGAGTGTCTGCCTCGGGTGCTAGTTTTGGCTGAAAGGTTCGGCAAGTGACTTTAAATGCTCTTGGTTTTCCTTTTACCTTGGGATTTCTCTTGTTGGGTTTGTTCACTTTTGTCCATTTTGCTGTCTGCCCCTCTTTTTGTACTGCTGTTGGATGTCCCTAGGTTGCTTAAAAGTAAAGCCAATTTGTTTTTTTTCATGCTTTACTTTTATTTTTGATCACAGGAGTGCATTTTACCTGCTTCATTGGCAGGCTTCCCCCTGCCCCCCCCTCCCCGCCTGTCCCTTCATTGAGCTCACTGCTCCTCTGCAGGGACCATGGGATGAGTGATCAGCGGTTACTTTAACACTCGGCTCTCGGCAGCTAGCTTGGGTCAGCTGCACGCCGGCTCAAAGTATTGAGAAGGGTATATTTTATTTTCCAAATACTTCTCCTTTAATCTTCAACCTGTGTCACTCAACAGATGATGGGAAAAAAATTGCATTTTTGTACTTGCTGTAAATTCCTTTTTCTCTAAATCAATTGAAGGACACGGCTTTCCCCTCCTCGTATGCTTTCCTTTTCTCTTGGACTGTTTGAGCAAGGTAGGTGGCTCTATGGCTGTTTAACCCCAGGTTGCATAAAGACCCCCCTCCCCCTTTTTTTTCACCTATCTCATCTTACCTATTATGCTGGGCTTTCACCAGAAAATAGTCATCTGCTGTTTAGCAGGAATATCCTAGGGAGCTGTGAGAGCCCAGGCTAGGTAAGATTTGTACCAGAGCCGACCAAAAAAATAACACCCCCACTTTGACCCCCACCCCCCACAGTTTTATATTGTGAAGCCACAAGGGATTGCAGGGAGTTAAAGTGGACCTGGGCACTGAAGGTCTGATTTAATTTTCAAGTTGTGTCGTTCAATGGACTCTAGGAAAATGATTTTTTGGCTTGTGCAAAAGCCCTATTTTACTGCTTATTAAGAATATGTGAATATGTCAATGCCCATAGCCTGATCACTGTTCTCCTAACTGTACCCACCTAGTCAGAATTAAGGATTTGAAGTCCTAGATTTTGGTAAATTTTGCTTATGGTTTATGGTAGTAACTACATTTAGGAAAAAAAAAAAAAATCTTAAGTGTTTGTGGTAAATAACTTTTTTTTTTTTTCCCCCCTGCTGTTCTAGGTTTGATCGTCACAAGTTACATAATCTGGTGACAGAGCGGTGCTACCCTGTAAGTAAACGTAAAGTGGAACTTTTAAAACCTTCTTGCTACAGTAGGACAACAATGAGATGTAAACAAGCTTTTATTAACTTAGTGTGTCTAAATAAAGGGGGAAAAAATCCAATATGTTACAACTTAGTTATTAGACAAAGTAATTGTATTCAGTTTATTTTTCGCAGTCTTTTTTTTTTTTTTTTTTTTTCAAGTAACACACTTCTCCCCCAGTCATCTTCCAGGTTAGCATGTGGAGGTACCTCCCAAACAGGAAACACGTCACCAGCAAGAACTTAAAAAGACGGCCTATACCGAACTCCCCTCAGTTTGTGTGTCCTCTTTTCGCAGGAGACGCGTTACCTATATGGAACGTTTGAGGGAGAGACTCGCATGCTGTGCTGGATCCGTCCTGTTTAAAGCTTTCGCCTATCTATGGCTACTGGCTACCTTCCTTGGCGCTAGTGGGAGGTGTCCAGGTTCCCCCTGTTTCCTGTGCCTGGGGAGGGCCTCGACCGGTAGAGCATGCTTCTCCCCTGGTGGCTAGCTCATGTGCTCCTGGGGCTTCAGGACGCTGTGCGTGGCCTGACCGGAAGACTGAGTGCGTCATTTCCGGTAGGGAAAAACGTCACTTCCTGGTGCAATACATTCCAATCCTCGTTATTGGGGAAGGGGAGGTTCTGGCTGGTACTTTAAGGGCATTTCCTCCTGGCAGAGGCAGTGAGGACTCCAAACTGGGAGCAACAAGCTGCAATGGACTCCATAGACTTTTCTTCTTGACGCTCCGACCTGCTTGTCTCACTAGGGGCCTCTTGGTGGTGGGCTTCAAGTGTAGCGTGACACTAGCAGGGGCGGATCCAGAGTCTATTCTCGGGAGGGGCACTGCCAGAAAATAAAGTTTTGCTTACAGAACGGTTAATATTTAGCGTATCGTACAGTCCTAACCTTGTTTAAAACAATGACACATTTATCATTCCAGATTACAGATTTTTACATGACAGAGACAGAATATGTTTAACCACAAATAACTTTATTATCACAAAGATCATAAGCAGCTTGTATACTTATAACAGAAGTACTATTAGCATAGAGAGGAAGCCAGCTGCGCATTTTGCATAGCTCCCGCCACTGGCGGAACTACCAGGGTTGCAGCGGTCGCAATTGCGACCGGGCCCTGGCGTTCCGCCACTTGGGGGGGCCCAGCGAGGAAGAAGAGGGCCCCCCGAGAGAGTGCCGATTCTTGCCTGGCCGCGTCCTCAGAGCGGTGTTTGGCTCCGCCCACTCCTTCGGCGTGACTCAGTTCCGCCGCAGCCATCCCCATAAAGCCGGGAGACTTGAAATGCTCAGTTAGTGTCTTAGTATATCTAAAGCGCTGAGCATTTCCCGGCTGGCTACCCTCTCACTGCTACTCTGTCCTGTACCTCGGCTTTTACCCTACTCGACGAGGCAGTCTGCCTGTTATATCTGCAGCCTGTCAGATCCCCTGTCTGGAGACAGACGATCTCCAGTACTCTACCTCGATCTACATGCTAAGCTGGGTGAAAGGGAAACAGCCGGACCCTGTTGCAGGATATCGCAGCCCAGTTCTCGGCACTCTGGACTCGCTTTCTCAAAGGCACAGTACACCAGAACAACCACTCAACTACCAGCTGCCATCCGGAGGAGCAATCCTTACAGGGAGAGCAACTAATAGCAAGTATCATCTCCTTATATTGCTATAATTGGAAACAGCATGTATGGGCAGCTGTGCCGCAGGGATGGAGAGGCTGTCACCAGCAGAATGTGCTGCAGGCACAGCTGGGCAGAACAATCTGCTGTGTGAGGACCATCTCCTCTTAGCCCTGGCCGCGGAGACGAGGAAGAGGGCCCTGCTGGAGAAGGAAGGTAAGTAACCAATATACCAATACTAGGCATTTTCACGAGTACTCACACTTATTCTATCAAACCCCGACGTAGTCTAATTTGCTGACCTCAGCGTCTGTGCTTGCGCACAGACCTGTATTATCGAGGAAACCGGGATTTATTTACAAAGTATTTTGTTTAACCCTTTCGCTGCCAAGCCCTCGAACATTTTTCAAATCAGCTGGCCAAGCCCTTTTTGAATTTTCTGCAATTTTTTCCTATTGGTTTGATTTTCAACTGCTGCGTTGCTAGAAATATTAAACCGATAAAAATACACCATTCAATTGTTAAAACACACCGAAATCAGTATCCGTGCACAAAAATATATATTTTCTGACTAAATCTAAAAGATAAAACTGTATTGAGTTAATAAATAACAAATATTAGCAAATTTGTAATTGCGCCATTTTGCGAATAGGTAAAAAAATTAAGGTATGCAAAACTAAATCGACTTATGTAAAAAAATTCGACGTACGTACGGCTGATTTCAATCGGTGTACGGCTGAAATCAGCTGTACAAGCCTGAAGTGAATAGCCGAATGGCGTTCGGCTCACTTCACTTCGGGTTGGTTATTCACACGGCTGCCTTAGGCAGCTTTGTGAATAACCCCCTATGTGTCCCCAGTTATTTACAAACACTGGAGTGATCACACGATCACTCTGGTGTTTGTGCTGCACAGAGGATCGGTAAATATCAAT
>NW_017306736.1:120822-126005 GCF_000935625.1 Nanorana parkeri
GGGGGTGCTGCAGTGAAATATCTGGGGACATTTCCCTTTTGAAATAGAAATAGAAATTGAATAGAAATTGAAGACTTATGTCCTCAATAGTCCTCAATTTCTTTTTCTGCAGCCCCAGCACACAATGAATGGGAAGCACTCGGTACAGAGGCTTCTCATTCATTCACAAACTAATGATAGTAAAAATATCGTGAATGAACAGTATCGTAATGATATAATAAATTCGTGAATGAGCTGGGGACTATGTGTCCCCAGTTATTTACAAACACCGGAGTGATCAGACGATCACTCCGGTGTTTGCTGTAAACTGAGGGATCGTTAAATATCAATGTTATTTAACGATCCCCCGCTCGGCCATGCTACAGAGCCACTGTCATCCAAAAACTGACAGGATGACAGCGGCTCCGGTCACTATGCCGCTCGGCCATATTGAATTGCGGGCTTGTGAGCCGCTGATGACAGCTATTAATTTGAAGGGGACTTTCCTGGGGAACAGTTCTACTATAAGCTAATGGTTGCTAAAGCGACTATGAGCTTATAGTAGAACTGTAAATGCCAGGTCCGTACGGCATACTGAGCTGGCCAGCCAGAAGCACTTTTGTACCTCCGTATGCCGTACGTCCTTGGCAGTGAAAGGGTTAAATCGTTAATTGTCACTGTTAGTAATATTCTGTCCATCGTGTACTGCCACGGACGGCATATTAAGTCACAATTAACCATTACAAACGAATACTTTGTAAATAAATGTCGGTTATCCCGTCTGTACGTAAACGCAGGTACTGGGTCGGCGTTCTCCACAGAACACTGGCACTAAAATTTTAAACAAGCGGCTGCCTGAGGTCCCGTGCTTGCTGGGGACCTCGGCAGCCTTCCTGTAATATTCAGCTTTTGACAGCGTGGGAGACAGAAGGCTGCGCTTGTCGGTGGATCCAGGGATCAGGTGAGTATTAAAAAAAAGTTTTTTATTTTCCCGGGGACATGTAGGGCTCATTCACACTGGAATCAGCCGGCACGTACAGCTCCGTGCTGCGTGCACAGCCGTATCGGGCAGTTCCCGGGAAGGACAGGTGCTGCGTGTGATAGTACACAGCCCCTGTCCTTCTCTATGGGAGTATGCGGCCGTACGCTCACCCGCCTTGCACGTCCGTACGAGCATACTAGTACGCTCACCCGCACCGATGTGCAGGACCGGTGAGCGTAGGGCGGCTTACGGCCGCATAGTTCTATAGAGAAGAACAGGGGCTGCGTATTAATCACACTAATTCCCGGGAGCTGCCCGATAAGGCCGTGCACTGAGCTGTACGTGCCAACCGATTCCAGGGTGAATGAGCCCTTAAAAAGTTTGTCACCTTACCCTGGTGGTCAGTGTGGGCTCCCTGGGCCCTGGTTAGTAGTGGGGGCTCTCCTGTGGCTGCGCCAGCCAGTTTCCCGGCAGCAGATGCCGGAGGGCCCGTCACCAAAACCCACCCCTCCCTAAATGAAGCCCCTGGCCGCAGGTGCAGTGGCCCCCTCCCTCCGCCGTCTCTCTGCCACCTGCACCGCTACAGATGCGGCTCTCTAAATGCTCGCTCCTCAAGGGGGTCCTCGACCGGCCCCAGCGGACGGCCCTCTAAAATGCCTGATTAGAGGGCTGCGTCTGCCTGATCCAGCCAGCCCGGATCGCATACCGAGGCTGGGGGCCTGCCTAAATCCCCCTTGAGGGGCGAGCGGCTGCGCGATTAGAGAGCTGCCTCTGTAGCGGTGCAGGTGGCAGAGAGATGGCGGAGGGAGCCACTGCACCTGCGGCCAGGGGCTTCATTTCATTCGGAAATAGGCAGATAACATGGCATAGGAATATGACCTGAGGATACTAGGCACTAGGTCCCCACAGGGGCTCCCCTCCCGGGGATCCCTGCAGGCTCCCCCTGCACAGGCCCGGGGAGACCCCCGGGGAGGACCAGCACAAACAAGTTAATGCGAAAGGTAGTCATGTAAATCACTCATCCTACAGGCGTATCTAAAATAACTGCCCTAATGCAAGAAAAACTTATCTCGAGGAACACAACCCATAGATACTAGACATTGAGCACAGTTAACAGTGGTATGCCCTCGGTCAATTGCTACGTTCATGTTTGTGGGCGAAAAAACTGAATCGCAAAGTTACCGGCCCAGTGTTCTCGGGTGTACTGGCCAATAAATACGGGTCGGGAGCTGTACAGGGTGTTCCACTAATGGAGTGCGCACCCTGTCAGCTCCATTAACCTCGAGGACCTAAACCTTCATTCAGCCGGCTTCTCTACCACCTCGGAGGACTCCCCACCTTCTCACCAACAGCTCCCCCACCGCAGGCTCTTACAAGGACTTAAAACCGCAAATATCTGTGCCCTAGTACTGGCTACTGATTAGCTGTGAGTGGATGGAGGGAGCTGTCGGTGGTGACTGCTGGTACTGCAGTATCATACTTATCCTGGCTGATCACTCAATGGACTGTTGATTTATATGAAGCTATCCTATTGATTTCAATACAAGGGGCTGTCTACAATACTGGATTGTTGAATTACTTTCCCATATGTTACATGGACCTTCCATTCCTACATATCTGACTATCCTATGTTATCCTGAGTGTAGGCCAATCTGATCAGAGAGACTGTCATGTGTTGTACTCACTCGAGTACTTACCCACTACCCAGGCCACTGCCGTAATACTCAGTTAATAGCCCTAAAACTACCATAGCACCCCCTTATTGAGCCGTGCACTAATTACTGTTTATCTTTTGTTTATTAATTGCGGTATATGATGTTGATAACCCCTAAACTCTCTGCCTAAGATTGAGAGTGCCGCCTGGGGTTCAAACTGAACAGCCGCAAAGGGAAAATCACCACCTTTCACAGCATTATTAGTTGTTGATGTCAAGGGACTCCGCAGTTGAGATCCTAGCAAACCAACTCGGTGCGTTACATCGGGTGTGATGACTGCATTCCATCTATGGTTCATTATGTGATAGGGCAAGGTGTTGGGGGCCCCGATCCCTGTGCGTCGGGTGGGTCCGTCTAGCTGGACGATCCGATGGATGGTAGCGATTGGAGATCGGGACACGGGATGGGCGTCCAGCGGCACGGGCCCCATCGGGTCTGCTGCCAGGATCTAAAAGAGCTTGCAGCCAATTATGCACGGGGATGGGGTCCGTTTGCAGAAAGGAGAAGAGCGCCGGGAGGTCCTCGGGGGAGTACAGGCGAAAGGATGAGGCCATCTTTTGGACAATAAGGTGAAACAGGTAACCCCATTTATAGGTCACACCACAGTCACGGATCTTCTCCAGGAGAGGATGGAGAATGCGTCTCATCCGTAACGTATGTCTGGAGACATCCGGATATAGGTGTTTTTGGGCACCATCAAAACCCAGTGTACCTTTCCTCCAAGCGTGGGTCATGATTTCTTCTTTTTTAGTATAGTGGTGGATTCTACATATGACACCCCTGGGGCGCGCGACATCTGTGGAGCGGGGTCCCAGTGATCTATGAACCCTGTCCAGTTAGATCAGGGTCCCATGGGGGCTATCACGATAAAGATGGAGAATCTCACAAACAGTCTACTTGAGGTCAGTTGCGGCAGTGGATTCCGGAACGCCTCGGATGCGGATATTATTCCGCCGACCACGGTTGTCTTGGTTGTCGGTGGAAAGCAGGACGTTAAACATCTGTTGGTGGCACGTCTGCCTTCGCTCCAATAGGGCGACCCTCTCCAATAGATCCGAATGGGATCTTTCAACCTCCATAAGCTTAGATGTAAAGGTCGTGATCTCCTGTCTGATTTCAGCAAAGTCTTGTTTGTATATGGATTCAATGCGGGCCGTGAAAGTCTCAGTCTGCTTTAGTGGGAATGAGTGCTGCAATGTCAGCCTTTGTCGGCAGGGCTTGAAGCAACGCTCCAAGGTCAGCTGCCACGTGAGGTTCCATCTGCTAACCCTGTGCAGGCCAGTGGGAATCCCCTGTCGGTACCAGCTTAGGGGAAGCCGAGCGCCAGGAGCTCTTTCCCAGACACGATAGGGGGCAGAGCCCATGCATCTTGGCGTACTGAGGAGGCTGGTGGTGTCTCGGCCCGCTGGAAGCCTGTGGGGACAGTCCATGGCCAGGGCTGGGCTCCATGTTTGGAGATGGGGACTGCACTGTAGTGGGCTCCCCCCCCTGGGTAGCATGGAAATTGAGGCCGAGGCTTCTCCGGCCTGTGCCCGAGTGAGTACCGGGGATGAGCTTACCTCTGTGGAGCGAAGAGGGCCGCCAGTGCCTCATGGGTGGCAATTCCCAAGTAGTGGAGGGAGACAGCTGTGGGTCTTGCTGTTGGGCCCAGTCGTCCCCCTCCATCTGCTGTGATTCCGTGTCCCCCGTCTCGGCCCGTTCCAGGAGACGGGGGTAGGAGGAGCCAAGTCTGCCCCTTGCGGAGTGGTGTCCTGTGGCCCGGTCAACACCGGAGAGCGGCAACGGCCTCCTCCTCCGGGTCCTGTGCTGTGTGTAGGGGTGTCGGCAGGTCCGCTGCTGGGTCCAGTGTAGGTTCTCTAGGTGCCGGAGCTCCGACCCCTCCGGTTTCTTTGACTGGCGAGTCTCCCGGAGTGGGAGGGGCTAAATCCGCCCGCCGCTGAGTGGTATCCGGCGGCCCGCTCTGTACTGGGAAGTGGTGGGACAGAGGCCTCCGTTCCTCCGAGGAAGAGGCCCCATCAAACAGGCTGTGGAAAGCCGATCTGCTTGCCCTTCTTTGACGTGCTGTAATCAGTCGAAAAAGTGGCCCAGGGTGCCAGTAAAGAAGAAGCTGTGTCCGGAGCTACAGGTGTCTGCTGCCTCACACGGTCATTGCCAATCCATGCCCCCCAAGAAACATAATTTAGGCTGGGTTCACACCTAGGCGTATCGAATATGCTCGTTTGTCGCGCGTTTTTACAGCGATTTCCGAAGGCTACCTGGCTGTATCCCAATGGATACGCGCGGCAAATACGCCCCAAAGAAGCTCCTGTACTTCTTTGGGCATTGGATGTTTTGCAGCGCGTTACTACGCACTGTAAAATGCCCAGGTGGGAACCATTCCCATTTGCAATCATTGGTTTTCACATGTTGAGCGTTTTACAGAGCATAGGAACGCGCTGTAAAACGTCCAGGTGTGAACCAGGACTTAAGGTAAGGGCTTACACTAACATTGGGGGGAGGGGAAAAAA
>NW_017306736.1:126038-138316 GCF_000935625.1 Nanorana parkeri
CATATCGCCGCGAACTTCGGAATGAAAGCAATAGTTCTAGTGCCATCAATCACTGATAACACTAAACTGATGAGCGGTAAAAGCTTTTAAAGCGTCGCCTATGGCCAATTTTGGGTATGCTAGTTTTTTGCGATTTTGCGAGTGCGCGCTATTTTTACGCTTGACATGTTTGGTGTCTATTTACCCGACCTGACCCCGTCTTTAATATTTTACCAAAAAAGTGGGTAATATTAGTTGTTTAATAGCATAATGTATAAAAAAACTTTTTTTTCTCAAAATTTTCAGTAATTTCTCCTGAATATAGTAAAAAATAAAACCCGCAGTGGTGATTAAATACCACCAAAAGAAAGCTCTATCTGTCCCCAAAAAATTGTATAAAATTCATTTCAGTACAGCGTTGCGTGACGGAATAAATGTCAAAGTACCGCAGCGCTGAACACTGAAAAATGGCCTGGCCAGGTAGGGGATCTAAACACCTGGTCTTCAAGCAGTTAATGTCCCTTTAATCCTGCCTATTCTAAACCACTTTGCCAAGCATGTATCAGTGGGCTTCTTAAGGAGGAATCTGTTTCTGCTTATAGTTTGCTTCCTTCTGTCAAAGAGGAACTAGTGTTTACTTTCCACTCATTTAGATCACTCTTGGAAGATATGAAGGGTCCAACATGAACCCCTTCTGTGCCTGGCCCTTCTGCATTGTCTGCATCTATGGTCAAAGCGATATATCTTGTAAAGATTCTGAGCGCGCGGTACAAGGATTTTTCGGACTCCTCCACTGATTCATCTGCAGATGATGGTAGTGATGGGGATGATTCTTCCAGAGTTTCTAGATATAAATTGTCTCTGGAAGATGTTGATGGTTTGCTGAAATCAATTTATGAGACATTGGATATTCAAGAAGAGAAAGTCCAACTCTCTAGACATTACTTTATGTACCAGGTTTTAAAAAAGATAGGGTTCAGGGTTTTTCCAGTGCATACAATTATCTGATTCAATTCCTAAAGAGTTGCCAGTACTGAACCAGAGAAAATACCTTTTTTTTTATTTTTTTTAATTCTTTGACTGATCTAGTTCAACGGATTACAATATCAGTAAGAGTAGTAAGTATACAAAGTCCATGAGTACCGTAGTGAAAAAGGACTACATGTAGTAGTACAATTTATAACTTGTAAAGTCATAAAAGTTTAAACATAGTAATTCTCTGTACACAATCATTGCTTCCATCTGAGAATCTGCAGAGAACCATGCCTGTATATATGGAAGACCGTTATCTAGATATGATACAAGTGAGCAGCCGTGTCTCAAGGTCAAAGTGAAGGGAGGCAGGGAAAAAAGGGAGGCGGGGAAAAAAGAATGAGGGACTAAGAAGGTTTGGTCCGGGCAGAGTCCAAAGGTCACATCAGGAGTCTTGTTCACAACAGAGAACAGTAGCACTTTGCATCTATCTGGAGATATGTATTCATACATAAGACTTTCTTGGGTGGATGAGGGAGGAGTGCCCACTTGTTCAAAGTTGGGAGAGCGGATGAGAACAATGTGGAGAGGTCCTGTAGCTCAACCATGTCCCCCAGGTGGTATTGAATCTATCTTCGTTATTTTTCAAGGAGGCTGTTACGTCCTCCAGGCAGATGTCTTGAACTCTGGAGAGCCACAACTGGACAGAAGGAGGCTGGGGGTCCCACCACTTTAGTGCTATACATGCTCTGGCAGCATTCAACAGATGGTGTGTTAAAGAGTGTCTCTATATTTGGAGATCGGATGTGGGGTAGGTGGAGCAGACATGCAGCTGGGTCATCCCTGAGGTCCGTCCCGGTCAGAGTCTCAACAATCCCCAGTACCCGCTCCCAAAACGGTTGAATTTTAGGGCAAGTCCAGAATACATGCAACATCCTACTTGAGGTCCTGCCACATATCCAACAGAGGTCTGGGATTGAACCATTCATCTTAAGTAGCAGCCAAGCAACCCTATACCAGCGCGTCATAATCTTGTATCCTATAATACGAAATCACCTGCACTCCATACAGCGTACAGACATTGGATGAAAGGTTGGTGCTTGAAGTGACTACACAGATGGCGACGTATCAGATGCAGTCCATAACTTGTATAACTTCTATTATGGACCATAATCTTGTATCCTGACTCCTGATAGCTGCTAGACAGAGATGCTTTGAAAGCCATAGCTAGGATAGTGTCAATTTGACGATCCGAGAGAGTGCATTGTAGCTCCGATTCCCAGTTCCGAAGGAAATGTAGGGGTCGGTCCCGAGATGGGGCTAGCAATAGTTTGTAGACTTGGGATACGGCATGGCAGGCAGGAAGTCTGCCCACACATAACTGTTCGAAAACGGTCAGCGGCCTATCCAGACGTGACCCATACGGAACAGCCCTTAAAAAGTTTTTGCAAGAGGGGGGTCAGTTCGGGCCTGTATGGACGGGAGTGACAACCAGTCCATGAGCTGTCTTAAGTCTAGCAAGTGGAATGAGTTTGGCACACAGAAGAGCGTGGCGCATACAAGCATTGTCGGGACCTGGTGAAAAATCAGGATCCCCAAGGACAGGTGTCAGAGGCGAGGGGGCTGGGGGCAAGTCTGAGGACCCTAAAGTTGGGCCAAAAACAATCAAAACAATGAACATAGGTACTCCACCCGCGGCAAGTGCACCTCCCGGCCCATGTGGATGGTGGAAACACTTTTCGGACGTCGCACAGATGTCACAGTAGCAGTTCCAGCTGGATGTAGGATAAGGCCAACACAAACAGCGGTTTAAGGATTCTTCAGGCGGTGGGAGTCAAGGTTCACTCCAAGTCGGGTCTGCACGAGGAGAAGGCCTCTGCACTGGTCGTCTGCCACCCCGAAAGGAGTTCTGTGAAGATCGAGATGGGCGAGGCGGGAGAGCCGCAGAGGAGAACGGCCCATGAGTGAAGTCCAGCCAGCTGGGAATAGCAACGGCTTCCGTTCCCAGGAAGTTAAAAAGATCAGGGAGCTGATCCGGGGCACGATGAGCAAAGGAGGAGGTGACAGGGATGACCCCATCGGTAAGAGGCTCCCACAGCTCGGAGCAGATCCAGGAGCGGTTTCCGTATCCGCCGCATCAGCAACCTATGACTGGAGAGGTCCGGCATTACCTGGATCTGCGCACCATCAAATTTGACTGGGCCCTTGCTTCATGCCGCACGGAGGATTGATTCCTTGATGGTAAAGACAAAGATTGTCTCTAGGGACACCAGTGAGGTTTGCTCGGTAAGTTTGCACTCTTTGAACCCTGTCCAGTTCTAGGGGGTCTGTGGGGGGTTTCTCCAGTAAGAGGTTCGGGACTGCAAATACCGTGGATCGTAGCTCCGCACCTGATGTTGCCTCAGGGATACTTTTTCAAACGCAGGTTAAAGAAAATAACTTTTTTTAAATCTAATAATAAACGCAGATTCCCTTTTTAAAGATGATCCTGTTATTTGGAACAAAAATCCTTAACTTGAGATGCTCCTCTTGCTAAGGTCTCCAAGAAATCTGATTTAGCATTTGGGGATGCTCAAAGATTCTATGGATAAAAAAAAATTATGTACTTCTCAAAAGGGCTTCGGATTCTAATCTGAAGCCAGCCTTAGAAGCTACCTGCGTAGCAAAGAATTTGACGTTTTGGCTATCCTAGTTAAAAGCTCATTTGATGGCGGGTACCCCCAGAGATCAATTGCTTGATTCTTTACCTATGCTGTTTAAAACAGCGGGGTTCATTGCAGATTCATCTTCTGAATCTGTCAGAATATCTGTTAGGTCTTCAGCACTTATAAATTTTTCCCGTAGGGCTCTTTGGTTAAAGACCTGGAGGGGGATTATGCATCTAAACTTCATTTGTGCAACCTGCCCTTTTCTGATGACCTACTCTTTGGCCCTGATCTAGAAGCGGCCCTTGAACGCACTGCGGATAGGAAACAATAGTTCCCAGAAAAGAGACTCTTTAATCGTGGATTGTTTTTCGTGGCCCAAGGGGGAGGGATCCAGAGATCAAGAAAGAAAAATCCAAAAAGCACTGGACGGGTCACAACGGTAAGTCCCAATGACACCTTGCTTCCTGTGAGGGGAAGGTTAGGAGGTGTAACATACTCACCTTTCCTTCGTTCCAGTCTCCGTGCATGGCGCCTCCCCCCTCAGCTGCGGCGTCATTCAGCTCCACCCTCACACCTGGCTTAAGGCGCCTGATTCAATTGCCTGGTGTCAGTTCAATGTGTAGACGCTGGGCGTTATCACCGCACATCTGTCTGTGACCTCTCTCCCCCTTAGCTCTACAGAAGTACCTTGCTGGATGACATGCTGTCTCTCCCCAACATTCCTTCCTTGTCAGAAGCAGACTGTCACTGGACTTAACGATTGCAGCTGCTGCTCCTTCCAAACTGGGACTGTGTCTGGATATTCCTCTCACGATCACAGCTACCATTGCTCCGGTCACAAAAGTTACTTGCTGCTGACGGATTCCAGTCTTGTACACCATCACCTCAGCTTGAGATCTCTCTCCCTCTCCGTGAGGACATGTCATCCATCATCAGCATTACCATCCCCCAGCTCTCAACAAACAGAGCCTGCTGAAACAGACTGTATTCCTTCCTCGTTAAAGGCACAGCACCTCCAATAACTGAGAATTCCTGAAGTGTTCCAATCTTCTTCTGTCAGCACAAATGCAAGTATCTTTATTTAATTGACTTTCTCATATATCTTTTGGGACTTATCATCCTCCTCCATATAAGCTAATTCATGAACTTATGAGCTTATAATTTGCCTTTATACAATTTGTTTATGAACTGTAAAGTCTCCCTTAACTGAGTGGCATAGTCTGTGAAGGTGAATTACCTCCTCCGCTTTTGTGATCCAAAGACGCACAACTAAAATTGAGCTGAAGTGTTACAGTTTGAAGTGACCCACAATGGATCCAGTGGAGATTATTAAACACATGGTGGCATTCAATCAGGAACTTGAAGTCCTTATACAGACAGTCACTGAGTTACGTGTGGAAAATGAAACTCTGAAATCGTACATCTCACAGAACCTCGCTAACAGGCCTCCCCTTCATGAACCACCTGAACCATATGTGAGTCCCCCTGATGCATTCTCTGATGACAGGAAGAAAAGCCGGAGATGAGTGGAAGACTGCGTTTCGTACCAGATACGGGTTGTATGAATACTTACCGTATATACTCGAGTATAAGTCGGCCCGAATATAAGCCGAGGTACCTAATTTTACCACAAAAAACTGGGAAAAAATATTGACTCGAGTATAAGCCGAGGGTGGGAAATGAGGCAGCTACTGGTAAATGTACAAAATGAAGATGGATACCAATAAAATTACATGAATATTTATTTAAAAGAAAAACAATAACCTAGCTCTGTAAGTGGAAAAGGGAATCAGTGACGCGACACTCGGCGAGGAAAGTAAGAAGAAACCTGACCACTGAGACGCTGACTCGAGTATAAGCCGTGGGGGGCACTTTTCAGCACAAAAAATGGGCTGAAAAACTCGGCTTATACTCGAGTATATACGGTAGTTATGCCATTCGAGCTATGCAATGCCCCTGCAACATTCGAGTATTTCATAAGCGACATATTCCGCTATCTGTTAGACCTATGTGTGGTCATTTACCTTGATGATATCCTCCTCTATTCCAGCAATGTGGAGGACCATCGCAAACAGGTACGATGGGTCCTAGCAAGACTATGGGTACATAATCTATACACAACTCGAGAAATGTATATTCAAAACCACTATTTCATTCCTGGGATACATTGTTTCTAACACAGTGTATAGAATGTGATAACTTGCAGGAGCGTAGACCGCTGCAGTGGAGGGAGGAAGAGGCTGGAAGGACCGGTCTAAGAACAAGTTGGCCCACAGTTAAGGTGAGCATAACTTTTTTAGCACCTATTTACATGAGTAAACAGACACCCAAAAAAGTGACAAAATACTTTACCCAACATTGTCCATAGGCGACATTTTAAAAGTCCATACAGGTCATTAAATACAAGTTAACTGTGAATATTGCGCATGTGGTGATACCTTACGTGTAGCGCAATTAATGTTTTTGTATATGTATGCTCATCCGACGCGTTGTTATGTTCATGGGGACATACAATGTGATAGCATATTAGGTGGTGACATGGATTCTATTAGACTCCTAGTGTCAACCTTTCCACTGCTAAGAAGCTATTCAAGTGCAGATCGCTTCCAGAGAAGGGAATGACACCTGAGGAACCGGAAGTGATGCAATCAGCGCCACTTCTAGCTCCATTCAGCTGCGAGATCAGCGAACGCATGTTCGCTAGTTTCTCTCCCTTTTACTCGCAGACACCTATGATGCAAAAAAGGCAGGGGGGAGTTGGGTGGGGAGAAGCACACTTCACCCGGCCCCTGGAAGCGATCTGGCGGCAGCACAGCGTGTCAGCTTTACACAGGTTAACAGCGTATGTCGTTGCCAGCGGAAAGGGTTGAGCACCCCCTAGGAACCCCCTTAATACATTATGGTGGACCACAGACACAAAAGCAATGAGACAAAAGTTATTGCTAGTTCAAATTTTTTGGATACTTGCATCTCTCCTCCAGCAACTCCTGATTCCTTCTGTCTGAGCAGTGAAGAATTTTCAGCTTAGCTAAAGGGGAAGCGTTCAGTCTTCAAGGAGGGTTCTGGATAAAGGAGCTTATAAGCCTTCCCTTGTTTGTTGCTTGCTGATTCTATTGTGGGATAAGTGTACAGCGCTAAATAACCTCCTCAGTATAACACGTGACTGAAAAATTTTAAATGTTAGTATAGGGAAATTTACGTGAAGTGGATATAAATGTGTTGAAATAATAAGCGTATAATCGGGGTTGAAATATACGTTATTAGGAATAAAAATTCAAAATTGAATGTGAAACCAATATAATAAATGTGTTGAATTAAAAACATAAAATCAGTGTTTAAATATATAAAAGGTTAAGGTGTCAATAGCATATATATCTTATACCATGAGCTATCCACTGGTGTAGAATCTGTTAGCAAAACCATTAATAAAGTGTCAAAACGAAGTGAAAAAGATACATGATGACACAATAAATATCAACAAATTGGCTGAAAGTGAAAAACTATGAATAGTTTGTGTAACAAACAAGATACAATGTTTTAAAGTGATTGAGAACAAACAAAAAAACGTCCTTTAGCAGGTTGCAGTTAGCTTAAACAAACGGCTGTGCACTCACCCGCTGACTAATTGCCAGAGTTCATAGGTCTGCACGGCTTTGTAGATCAAATGTAAATCAAAGTTTTCAAGTCTTTTTAAGACTATTTTAAATCACCGTCCGTGCCAAGATGGAACAGTCGCTGACTGTTGCAAAATCCCACCACAGAGAAATCATTTTAAGATTGATACATTTCCCGATCCTCCGTTTTATGGGGTCTCAGCAGCAGGGAAATATTCAGTATTCCATTCATATGAAAGAAATAAGTAGGACTCCTTGTGATGGAGTGATGTAGTTTAATAGGAGAAACGAACATGTAGACACTTGCGTTTAAAATTGCAGCGGCCGGCCCGCACTGACTGCAAACAGACTCCCGTCTCCTTAAGATACAAGATCACAGTCAGCTTGCCCCGCCTGACGCATTTTGTCACTTGCCGTCCTCAGAGGGTAGCAGCTTTATGATTATTGTTGCAGGAGCTTTGCTACCAGAAGAGGATGAGGAGCATGTCTGTCTTTAAGGATCCAATGGACAAGAAATTTAAAGTGCTGTCCAAGACTCCTTTGTTCTGATGGGTCCAGCCATACAACCTGCTGTTGCCTCTAAAGTGTGTCAGACCTTGGAAGGCTGGACTAATGCATTTACCGAGACCAAGTATCTGCACTGAAAGGATCCATCTGTCCTTCAAAAGCTGGTACATTATGCTATGTTGTGAATGAGTTGACGAATACATGTCTTGTTTGGATCTTCCTTCCATTCTGATGCAGAGGGTCTTGTGGGTCAAGTGCTTGTCTTTGGGGCCTGCACTAGCCTGGATAGGATGCCTTTTATGGGGGGAACATCTCTTTGGAGTCCTTGGGCTCCTTCATTAAAAAGTTTGGCAGGGGAATGAGTCCAATTTTGCCTAGTAAAAAGAAGGCTAAGGATGCCACAGGTACAGTCTTGTGAAAAAGAAAGTACACATTAATGGAGGAACTAAACAGTACTATGCATGGCCATTCGGTTGGATATGAATCTTTCCCCGATACCTGTCTCTCTTGTCCTAATTGTTGAACCTTCAATGCAATGTTTTTGTTGATTTATTGTAACCTAACTTACTAATGTCACTCTGAGGTTAGTCTTCCTCGACATTGATTTCTTCCATGATTTTTCATATCATTTAATCTGACTAGTATATCCTGTTTTTCCTATGGGTACCCATGCCTCCTTTTCCTCTCCTTGTATATTTGCACAGTAGAGATGGTATTGTAATTCGTTTCCTAGTTTTACTACTTATGTTTGTCTTGTTTTGTTGAAAAAAAACTCCCTTAATAAAATTTGAATAATTACACCTTCTTTGAATTGTATGGTTTTATGTATCATGACATAAGAATTATTTGTTTTTAGAATTTGGTAAATTCAACCCCAGATGAACAACACATGACATATTACACCACGTCATTATTTTACAAACATAAAGCCAAAATGGTGAATCCTTATGTGAAAAAACAAGTGTACCTTTTGATTCAATAGCTTGTAGAAACCACCTTTGGCAGCAATAACTTTCCGTCTCACATCGATGTGGAAGAATTGTGTCCCACTTTTCTTTACAACGTTGCTTCAGTTCATTGAGGTTTGTGGGCACTTGTTTATGCACAGCTCACACAGCATTTCAATCGGGTTGAGGTCTGGACTTTGGCTGGGCCATTGCAACACCTTTTATTTTTTTCTTAATCAGCCAATTTGTTGTAGATTTGCTGGTGTGCTTGGGATCATTGTCCTGTTGCATGACTCAATTTCAGCTCAGCTTTAGCTGTCGACAGATGGCCAGATGAACTCATCACCCCCATACCACCGTGGTTGACGGTTGGTATGTGTTTTTTGTGCTGATATGCTATTTTTGGTTGTTGCCAAACGTGGCGCTGTGCATTATGGCCAAACATTCCACTTTAGACTCATCTGTTCAAAGGACATTGTTCCAGAAGTCTTGTGGTTTGTTCAGATGAAACTTTGCAAACCTAAGCTGTGCTGCCCAGTTCTTTTTAGAGAACCACACTTTGTCTTTTTCTAATTGTAGTCTTTTTCTAATTGTACTCTACTACTTTAACATTTAGCATGCTGGAGCTTGTAAAGTCCGAGATGTAACTTGGTTTTTTTTGCAGTTTCTTCGAGCATTGCGCCTTAGGGTGAATTTGCTGGTATGTTCACTCCTGGGAAGATTGGCAACTGTCTTGAATGTTTTACACTTGTGAATAATCTTTCTCAATGTAGATTGATGGATTTTAAATTGTTTGGAAATGGCCTTATAACCCTTCCCAGATTGATGGGCAGCAGCAATTGCTTCTTTAAGATCCCTGCTCATGTCTTGCCTTCGTGGCACTCTGTTAACACACCCCTGAATGCTCCAGACCAGCGGACTGCTAAAACTCAGTCTTTTATAGAGGTGGTCTCCCTTGCAGCTGATAAATTAGTTGAGCATTTGATTACCTGGTTGCTACTTAGCCCCTTAACTCTTATGAAAGCAGTAAGGGTGTACTTTGTTTTTCACCCATGGCTTCTCCATTTTGGCTTTGTAAAAAAAAAAAAATACACAATGTAATATGTTATGTGTTGTTCATCTGAGGTTGGTTTTACCTAATTTTAAGACCTGCTAATGACCAAATTACGTTTATCATGTCCTAACATTTAAAACCATAGACTTCAAAGAGGATGTACCTTCTTTTTTTTTTTTTAGCACAACTGTAAATCTGCTACTCTGGGAACCCAGAAAAGCTCATTTTCATCCCTTTCAAGCCTCCGGTAGTTTGGCTCTAATCCTCCCTATCAATGTCTGGGCTTCCCCGCTTCTTCAAGTGGAGGGACATGTGTCTGGCTTTGCAGCCCTCTGGGCTGAGCAGGTCATCTCCACAGGGTACAATCTAGAGTTCCAGTTGCTGCTTCCCCCAAGGATGGGAGGATTTGTATACTGCTCTGCAGGAACTACTTAACTTTGGAGTCATTGTTCCAGTCCTTACACAGGTAAATTGTTCCACTCCAACCTGTTTACATTTCTGAAACCGAACAGAGCTTGCCCCATTCTGATCTAAAAATCCTCAATAACTGTATTCTGATCCAAAAATTCTGTATGGAATGGACTAAGTCGGTCATTGCGTCTTTTCAGCAGGGAAACTTCCTGGCCTCTATGGACATAAAGAATGCTCACGTTCACATCCCCATTTTCCTCTGCATCAGCGTTTTATGTGTTTCGTAGTGGGGATGTACCACTTTCAATTTGTGGCACTTCCATTTGGTCTATCAATGGCTCCTTGCATGTTAATGAAAGTTCAGTCTGATCTATGCTTTCCTTTCTGTGACGCGTGTCCCTCGTCTGCTCCTCAGCATCGAGAAAATTCCTGTGGTTATCATTTGCTCCACACTGGTCCAAGAGAACGTGATTCTCAGACTTACCCTGTGTAACCTTCTGGACTTTCGTCTGAAGGACCAGTCAACCATCCTGCTTTTTGGTCACTAGCTTTGATGTCTTGTCTGTTGAAACCCAGGTCCTGAGGGACAGGGGTGTATTTGATTTATTCATCCCTTCTCTTTTGAAAGCTAGGAAGTCAACTTCTTACATGGTATACCATGGAAGGTTAGCCCATATTTCCACTTCAGCTTTCCTGAACTGTTTGGATTGTAAGCCTCCTTATCTTTCTCTTGCATGTAGGTTGTTCTTGACACTGTGGGTTGCTTGGTGGCTTTGGCACCCGCCTGTCTTTTCTGTTAGAGTTTGTGGGTGATCTGCTTGCAGATTATAATTCTCCATATTATCCGTTTCACCTGCATGATCAAGAACCTACAAATCCTTCATTTCATAGCAGCTACTTGTCTGTGTTTTTTTAGCTATTTTTCTTCACCCGCTCTTTCCACCGCTGATAAGATTTACATTTCTTGTGTTATATTGGCACTTTTCTATGGCTGCTTAGAAGGTGTGATTACATGTAATTTGAATGGAATGTCCAGGGCCTTAATTACCGTATGAAAAGTATTTGATGTTTTATAGGCCATCAGTCTTCTGCTTGCTGGAAAACTATCCCACTTCTGAAACATGTAGCTATAGCTATCTTCAGAAAGAATACTCTCAAAACACGATTCATTGATATTACTCTACATATGCTTGGGGTGTAACACGCCTTGTACAGAGTACATATGCTTGGGGTGTAACACGCCTTGTACAGAGAAACCTTATCAGAGGAGGTCTGTCAAAATGGGGCGCTTATGTGTTTCATTACTGTAAACTATTGGGATTGGAATGTATGTTAGCAACCATTTATATTTCACTCAATTATTCTACTGAGATCCTAAGGCATTAACTCATGGCAGAAAAGCTGCCCCTTCCTGCATTAGTTGTGGGAGACTTCAAAAGCTATATGGATTTTGGTTTGGACAGGTTATCTTCTACCTATGAAGCTACCTGGCTGGCCCACTCATACACCATTTGCTAGAAACTTGAAAACTTGCGTGAAACTTTGATTGCATGATCTCTGGTGTATATCCCACCCTTGTGAATCACAATATGCATGGCCTTAGGCACTAGGGACATTTTGCCATATATTTATTCTGTGGAGTTACTGCCCACGACTTTCCATATTTCCTTGGCTCCCTCTAAGGGGCTATGGCTCTTTAACTTATTTAGGCTGCCCCTAATATAACCTGGGGTCAGATTTGATAGTGACATACTAATGGATTTTTTTTCCCCCCTTGATCATACAGTACAGGACGCAGGTGTAATTGTAGACAATGGGTTATATGCAGCTAGCTTCAGGTGATTGGACCCTGGCAAACCGAGCTGAAAGGACCTCCATAAAACTCCTCCCACTTCCCAGGCATCCTAGGTGTTTTGCTAGTGTCTTAAGTGATGGATGTTTTTTTCTCTTCTAAGGAAGTTTACTTTCAAGACTCATAGCCACTTCGGGTTTTTTTTTTTTTACAGCTTCTGGATCAGCGTTCTTTGGTAGAGCTTCGGCAAACGTAACCGGGCCCCACTAGAAGATGATGTGGGGCTGACCTGTAATGTTGCTTTGGGCATTGAACCCTGCATTAGGCGCTCCCCCTGGGGCTTTCTTGCAGGTG
>NW_017306736.1:138358-164245 GCF_000935625.1 Nanorana parkeri
AGTGTGTGGGTAGTGCCACACCAAAGGCAGACTGCAGTGTGACACTCTGCCGTGCTCTGACTGGCAGTGTTTGAGGCTCTACGGTAATGCTGCTCATCTCTCCTCCCGCAGCTAGGGGGTGCTGCTACCTGCAGCGGTTTGCACTCCAGTTCATTGTGTGCCTCTGTGGGGTAGAGTGGTGCTATCTATCTCCTCCCACAGCCAGGGGGTGCTGGGACACAAGCAGGGCTGAGCCTTGCTGGCATCTTCATGTGCTCTGCGCCATCCTGGTTCCCCCTCACGCCCCTTTTGAACCAAAGGTCTCCCGCATGGGTTATTATTATTACACAGGATTTATATAGTGCCAACAGTTTGTGCAGCGCTTTACAATATATACAGGATTTATATAGTGCCAACAGTTTGTGCAGCGCTTTACAATATAGGGAAGATATTGCAATCGCAATACAAATCAAGACAAGATGGTAAGCATTTCCCTATTGAGGAAGACTTAAGAAGTGTAAGGTACATGTTCCAGCTACATCTTACCTTAAAAAAAAACCCTCTAACGGTTCCGGTAGAGGACGTTGCGGTTTTTAAGCATCCTGTGGAAAGGAGGTTTGAGGTCAAGGCTTTATTTGCTCGGATTGATCCGGCTATGAAACCTGCTGTTGTTTCCATGGCTGCTTGACAGATGTTACGAGTATGAACCTAGCGTATGGCCCGTGACCCTGGTTCGGTTCTCGCAGAACATTTGGAGCTTTTGCCCATAGCATAACTCTACTTTGTAGATGGGTTGGCTTATACTTTCTGACAGATGTCCTGTCCGTCCATATGCGCAGGATCCTGTGGCTGAAGTGCTGATCTGTGGCACCGACGTGTAAGAAACCTGGAAAGGATGCCCTTTCCGGACGAGAACAGCTCTTCAGCGAATCCTTGGGGTATTTCATCAAGGACATCGTGGAGGGGGGTGTAGAGTGTTCTTTTGCCTAGAAAGACGCGAAGGACCTCCACCGGCAAGTCCTCTACTTCTGAGTTTGGAAGAGCTCCTTTCGGCCCTCATTCTTTTTTCCAAGCCCAACACACAGTTCCTCCACAAGCTTTGGAACCCTAAGCCAAACAAGCCAGTTTCTAAGCCTGCCCCACACTTAAAGAAGTGGGGGGAGCATTTGTCTGCTTCGTGGCCACCTGGTCCAGAAAAATTTCAGATAGCTGGATCCAGGATGTACCCTGGGGTACAAGCTGGAGTTTGTCTGTACCACCACCCTAAATCATGTTGTCACATCTGCCTTACTCCCCATATAAGTGAAAGACCTTGCAGCAACTTCTCTCACTGGGAGTCATTGTTCCCTTTGCCCCGCAGTGGAAAGTTCCAGGGGTTTTATCCAATCCGTTTACTGTTCCCAAGGCAAGTGGTGGAGTTCCACCAATCCTGGACCTAATGGCCCTCAATGTCTTCCTTCAGGTCAAAAATCAGGTCCAATGTTGCATCATTGCTTCTGTGGACATCAAAGAATCCTTATCTTATTAGCTTTGCAGTGGGCGAGAGACGCTTCCAGTTTGTCGCCCTCCCATTCGGCCTGTCTACGGCCCCCAAAGTCTTTACCAAAGTGTTGGCCCCTGTGCTTCCCTTGCTGTGCTCACAGTGCATCTATGTTGTAGGGTACCTGAACGACCTTCTGTTGAAGGATCGGTTTGCTCATGGTTTGCTCATGCACTCTATATCAATATCCAGCGAACTGTGCAGAGCTATCTCTGGATCCTCAACTTTCAGAAGTCTGCGCTGGTTTCAACCCATCAGCTGGAATACCTAGTTCTGGTCTTCCTTTCTCAGTAACGGATTCTATCTCTCCGCTGCTTTGCACGGATCCTCCAGTCCAGGGCTCGCCCCTCAATTTGCTTCTGCATGAGGACTATGAGCCTGATGGTGCACTCCGAGCTGATGCTGTTTGCCCAGTTTCACTCCGGGCCACTAAAGCACAGCATTCTGACTGCATGGAACAAATAGTTGGGGGTAAGTTTGTATTAACACTGTCTCGTTTTGTAAAATTGCAAATTTCATATAAATATTGTGAGCATTGGCTCCAAGTGGTAGCGCATTAAGGACGCATCCACTCGCTTATGACTTCTTTTAAGGGCTTTCTTGCCCACTTTTATTGAATCCAACTCAAAAGTCCACACAGATTTACCCTTGCAGGGGTTTTCAAACACAAAGTACAGTTTTCTTTCTTCATCCAAAATAGCACTTTCAAATTCCCCCGACTTTAGGTTGTCTGATTACCAAACACATTTCACCACACAGGTGACACACTCCTCAGTCCGCCAGCCACAGACTGGTCCCAGGGTGGAGCCCTCCTGACTCCTGCAGAGACCTCCTCTGTCACCCAGGTGGAGCCCAGAACCTTAGCCAGCACCCTACCCATAAGTGCCGTGCACAGGTGTGCAATTAGCTGCTGGCCCTTATTAAACAATGGTCCCAGGAATGGAGATTTCATCCCTCCCAATTCTCTTAGAAATCTCCCAGTTCCAGGATCCCATGCCAGATCCAGAAATCCTGTGAAGAGCCACAAAGTCAGCTCTTTCCCAGTACAAGAACTTGTCTCCTGGAACCACTCGGCCCCTCTGGCTGAGAGTCCTGTAGTCAATTTCTACAGGATAACCCAATTCTCTCGACAGTGTAATCTTTTATATAAACAGAATATTTGGAGATTATATTGTTGCACACAACATATCACATGAACGATTATTTGAATATATGGTTTACTGAAAAAATTGATTAGATACGTTGTGTATAACCATGTGACACAAATCTGCAGTTATTTTATAGGTCCTCCATTTGTGTGTGTGTGTGTGTGTGTGTGTGTGTGTGTGTGTGTGTGTGTGTGTGTGTGAAATGGAAAAACAAATGCCAGGCAATGTAAGGGTTAAATCTGTTGACCAGAATGTGTAGACATAAAAATGCAGCTTTCTTGTTCATACAGTACAGGACACGGCTAGATTCAGAGATGACAGGGTAATATGCAGGTATCAGGAGATTGGACACAGGCCAGAGCTGTGACCTTCCATAACCCCTCCCTCTCCAGGAAATCTTCATTTTTTTGCTAGTGTCCTTAGGTGATGGATGTCTCTTCCCTACTGAGGTAGATATGTGTAGTTTTAGTCTTGCCTTAATAGGTAATTCCACTTTCCAAGGTGAATTTGGGAAAACGGAATTACCACCTCCAATCTGGCCCCCCCCCCCCCCCTTGCTGTACTTACCTTTCAGCGAGCGCTCCTCCCTCTGCACCTCAGCAAGAAGTGCTTCTCATTGAGTGCTTGACATTTGCAAGGGAAATTCAAAATTCATAGCACAGGGCTGCGTTACACGGCAGCATGGGGTACAGATAGTAAGATAGTACACCCGCACTGGCGGAGGGGAAGGGGGCAAGGGGCAAAACGTTAGTATAACAAGTGGGGCCTCCCACAAGTGGGACCCGATTGGAGGGGGTAATGCCATTTTCCCAAATCCACCTGGGAAAGTGGAATTACCCTTTAATGTCTTTAATAATGTTTTTCTTGCTGCACCCCGTGCCTCATGGTGAGAGCTTCGGGGGTTGTATCCAAATCCCACTGGATGGAAAAAGTGGGACTGGCCTGTATTGTAGCTTAGGGCAATGGATCCTGCATGGGCTCCTACCTTGGCACCTGGTGCAGCCTGTTAGGTTAGCTACAGGGTGCTGTGTAGGTCCATGGTAGTGGCGTATCCGCACTGGTGTGACCCTGTCCCTACTCCAAGAGGAGTTCTCGTCTGAGGTGAGCAAAGCCTAGGTGCGAGCTGGGGTCCCCCCTCCTATCCTCATGGATAGTTGTCCATCACCTGTTAGGCGAATCCTTGCCACCTTTAACACCCCCCCTTTCCCCCCCTTTCCCCCAGGGAACCCCAGGTTGTGCTCATCAGCTGATGCCAGCCCTCCGAGGGATGTCATTCCTCCCTTCCCATGGCCCAAGCAAGAAACGCAGTGTTTGGCCCGGTAAATGTGTCTGCTAGTGTGTAGGCATTTACTGTGGCCACCTATGGCCCTGGCCGGGGTTCTCAGCAGCCATATTGGGATTCCCTGAGATGCCTGAGCATGCTCAGTACAGCCTGGGGCGGCCATCTTGCTAAGCCCTCCAGGCTCTGCTAGTCTGGGCATGCCCAGTTAATCGTTCCACAGCTGGTGATCCTCTAGGAAGGGGGCATAGACTCTAATCAGGTGTGCTGGAGGTGTGTCTTTGATACTTTTCCATTGGCAAACAGAGTACATTTCTGAGGTACAAGGACCACTGTGACCACTACGATGACCCTCCTATAACCATTGGTTTCAGGATTGTGAGTACCTATTTTGTGCCTATTACCATGGCAGACATTAAATGCAAGGGGCCTGGGGGGCACCGAAGTTGCTACAGCTCCTAAGGGTGGGGTTCCCTTGGGCCTGTCCTTCAGCCAGCGATGACTTCGATGGAGGTATATCGGCTTCCAAGGCTAGGAATTCAATCGGTACAGATGTAAAGGATCCTCTGGCTTAAAGGAGAACTATGGGGTCAGTGTTTTTCCCCATAGTTCTCCTTAGGATAACGGGAGGACACAAACTAGCGTCCTCCCATTACCCTAAGCTCAGTATACCGCGAGCTACAGCTTGCGGTATACTGAGACGCCGCAGCCGGAGCGGATCCCGACGTAGATGACGGGATCCGCCCAGCTGCGTGAGTGACAGCTGGCTCTGCCTATCTAGAGGCAGAGCCAGCTGTACCCGCCCCCTCCCCCGTCCGTTCCGCCAGTCAGCGCTGGCAGATCGGAGCGGGGAGAGGGGAATCCAGCCCCTCCCCCTGTCACGGCAGAGAGCCGTGACAGGATCGAGAGGCGAGCGAACCCGGTATGTGTTCGCTCACCTCCCGATCTACTGAGCCGACCTGTGACAGTCTCATTGTCACAGGTCGGCTAGAACTATGAGGTGAGTGAAAAGCACTCACCTCCATAGTTCTCCTTTTAAGTACTGGTAATCGGAACCAGCGTGTAAGAAACACCTAGGGAGAATTTTTTTCGCTGGAGAGCATTTGTTGGGAAAGGCTTTGACACCAAGCGTAAACTCTTGCTCCACAAGCGGGAAGCCAAGACTCTGCCAGCTATATCTTGTACCAAGCCCGCCTCTCAATCTAGGGGCACCCCCACTTGTACTAGTGGGGGGGATGTCTGTTTGCCTTTGCGTCCATCTAGGAATTAGACAGACATCCAGGGCATATGGTCTCTCTCAATAGTTTCTATGGCTAAAAACTGAAGTTATTTTTACCTCTTCTTGTGGCCATTTCATGCTTTCCAACCTTCCTTTGCTCCACAGCAGAGAGCACATCTGATCTGTGCCTTGCAGCAATTGCTGACATTGAAAGTAATTGTTCCTGTCCCCCTGGAAGAGAGCTTTCAAGGGTTCTACTCCAATCTGTTCATGGTACTTAAGCCTAACAGAAGCCCATCCTGGACTTGGAGACACTAAACCAGTTCCCATGGGTTTGCAAGTTCTGTATGGAATTGGCTCGCTCCGTGATTGCCTCCTTCCAGTGGAGGGATTTCTTGTTATCGGTGGGCATCAAGGATGCCTACCTGGATGTGTTTTCTGAGGTTTTCTTTGGGAAATAACCACTTTCTTGCTTTGACCTGTCCACTGCCCCTGGTTTGTACCAAGGTGTTGGCTTTAAACCTTTCCCTCCTTTTTCTCGGTATGTCCACGTGCTGGCTTATCTGGATGACTTTCTCCTCAAGGCTTGGTCTGAAGAGACCCTACAGGAGGATGTCCATAGGACTTTCAATTAATTTCAACTGTCCTTTTGGGTCCTAAACCTCCGGAAGTGTTCGCTGGAACCAAACCACTGGTTGGAATTCCTTTGGTTCCTCCTGGATTCTATGCAGGGCATGGTGGTTCTTCCCCAGGACAAGTTGCTGACTCTTCAGTCGCAGGCATTGACACCTTCGGTCAAAGAATTGACCCTCTGAGATTTGCAAGAAGCGATTTGGGGCTGATGGTTGCCTTCTTTGAGGCAGTTGACTATATACTCTTCCATTCAAAACTACAACAACTGAGCATTCTAGCAGCATGAGACAAGAAGACTTCTTCTCTAGACCACCCCATACATCTGTCAGACAAAGGAAGGATCTTACTATTGTGGTAGATTTATGATCCAGTGGGGGATCCAAGAAATCCTTCCTTCTGCTTTTGGTGGACTATGCTGAACAAGGATGCCAGCCTGTTGGGCTGGGGAGGTGTTCTGGAGATGTTAACAGTCCAAGGGACTTGTTTGCCAAGGGATTCTAAACAATCAATCAACATGTTGGGGTTGAATGCAATTCCCCTCTCCTTAACCTGCAGATTAGTGGTTAGAGTTCAGTCCGACAATGCCATGACTGTGGCATATGTCGACCACCAAAGAGGAACCAGAAGCCTTGCTGTGCAGCAGGAAGCAGATCTGATCTGGTCTTGGGTAGTCACATTTCGGCCTTGTCTGCCGTGGTCAATTGGCAGGCGAATTTTCTAAGTCAACGGAGTTTGGACTTGAGAATGGTCTGTATACCACAAAGTTTTACAGGAGATCTGCTGCCTTCGGAGGACATTAAATATCGATCTCTTGACATCCAGACTGAACATCAAGTGGGACAGGTTTGTATCTCATCCAGGGATCCAAGAGTGTTCGCACTGGATGCGCTGAAAGCTTTGTGGGATCGGTTCTCCCTGATCTATGCCTTCTTTCATTTAAATATTCTTAGTCTCCTCTGCAGGATCGAGGTGGAAGGAATACCAGCAATCCTTGTGGCTCCAAACTGGTCCAGAAGATTGTGGTACGCTGGCAGACTCTTCATGGCTGTTTCCGGACTGTGAGGATCCTTTTTTTCTCAAGGTCCGATGTTGCATCCAGCTGCTCTGTTTGATGGCTTGCCAGTTGAAACGCAAGTCCTGAGGGATGGAGGTCTGTTGCACTCTCATTTTCCACCCTCCTGTAGGCCAGGAACTTCACCTCTCATAAGGTGCATCATTGTACCTGGAGGGCTTATTGGCCTGGTGCGAACAATTACCATTTCATCCTTGGACTTACTCAGTGGGACAACTGTAAGCCTTAACTGGATGTAAGTGTAACTGGATCAAACGGTAACCCCGAGTACACCCAAAGGACAGATATCGATATTAGCCATGCTTTTCCAGTGGGTCTTGGCCTCGCATTCCTTGGCAAAGGCTTTTATTCAAGGAGTCGTTAACATGGCTCCTCCTAGACACCCTCCGAGTGTTGCTGTGGGACCTCAATATGGTTCTTTCCAGTCTCTGATGGACTCTCAGATCTTGCATACAAGGTTGTTTTTCCTTGTTGCCTTCACCTCTTCTAGAAAGATTTTGGAACTGTTGTTTCTTTGTGCAAGGCTCCTTTCTTTGTTCTTTACAAGGATACGTTTGTTCTTATACCAAAGGATTTCTTTTATGTTTAAGTTGGTGTCCTCCTTTCATCTCAGTGAGGATACTGTTTTGCCTTCATTTTGTCTGGCTCCGAATCATCCCATGGAGTTGGCTGTCCACTGCTTGGATGTGGTTAGAGTTCTCCAAGTCTACCTTTCGGTTACAGCTTCCTTCCAACATTTGGATTCTTTGTCCTTCCTAAAGGACCTTACAGAGGGGGCTCCCTGCATTCTGTTTTCACCCTTCCTAGGTGGATTAGACAGGTCATCTTACTCTGTCAAGAGTAGGACTACTCTCTCTGGAAAGGTTCACTGTGCTAGATCTGTCAGTGTCTCATGGGCTTTTAGACCTCCGGATCAGATATTTATTACTTCACAGTACTACCTTCTGTCTTGTTTTCTCACCAGAAGAACGGTACCATCTTTGTTCAGACATATCATCCAGGATCAACATCTGCTTCTTGCACTTAGATTCTGTGCCTGTGCAGCACACAGATGTCTTAAGACAGTTCAGCCCTACCCTGGTGCCATTTAGCTTATTAACGTATTTACAAAGTTGTAACCTGATCACTGTGGGAATAAAAAATTGGGAAATGCATTCTCCTCCTCGCAGCAGACTGATGACCCTTGTTTAAGCCTAGACGAATTTACTTGGCTTCCAATGGACTTGTATCACAAGATGGTTTCTTGTATTTCTCATGGACTTTCTTTCTGTGCTTGAATTATTGGGCCTTCTACCTACTGTGGACATTAGGAATGTTGAATTTTTATGTATTATGTAAAACACAGCATGGGGAGCTGAAATACCCAAATTTCCCAAATATGCCGAAGTAAATAAAATATCACTTTTGGGTTTACTGATTCTGTAACCCCTAAGTTTGTTTTTTGACAGTTAACTTCCAGCTTATCCGTGTTTTTAATCTTCCTTTAGGAAATGGTGCGAGGTAATCGATATCGCACAATACACTGGTCATTTGTGGAGTCTCTTGAGGCTCCCAGAGTTGTGCAAGTCCGATGCCCTGAAATGGTTTCCAAGGGGAATGTTTATAGTCAAGTCACTGTTCGAATGTACAGCAAGCAGGTGAGTGGCAAACATTCTCCATGTATGGTATGACATCTGTCCTGTAGAGAATTTACTATTCAGAGACAAACTTTTGGCATATGAAACTGTCAGAATATTTTACTCTGATAAAATAAACAGTTTTGTATTTATGAAAACGAGCAAGGATCTGTAATTTAATGAGATTTCCAACTTATTTTCACAAATTGACTAAACGAGTTCTTTATTTGTGCTAACCTGAAGACAAAATAAGAATAATAATGTGCAAAAATATATATATATATATTTATGAACTAAAATCAGTGCAAAATAACAATCAAAATATAATCGTTGACAATAAAAAATATGAATCAAATATGACTCGCATCAGCGGTTGCTGTCTCCAGACGGCATTTTTTTCCTGCTCGCGTGCACGGGCAGGAAAGACCCGCTAACGTGACCGCGTATTTTATATTTTACCAAAAAATTGTGTAATAATAAATGTTTTAGAATTTAATATTAGGGGAAACAGTTTTTGTTTTTTTACATTTTCTGTATTTTTCCTTAATATATTAAAAAATAAAAACCCCAGTGGTGATTAAATACCACCAAAAGAAAGCTCTATTCCCAAAAAATGGTTTAGCATTTACTTCAGTAGAGCGTTGCATGACGGAATAAATGTCAGCCAAACTACCGCAGCGCTGAATACTGAAAAATGGCCTGGATGGGAAGTGGGTTTAACACCGCAGACTTCAAGTGGTTAAGAAACATGGTGATATTGATGTGGTTAAAACATGAAGCTTGGTAATGGTGGTCTAGATTGAACACATGGTTTATACATAGGGATTAGGAGGCAAAGGACTTTATGTACAGGTCACATACAGTGGAATGGTGAAGATGAAGGGGTCAATGTGCAGATATTTAGAATAAGGCAGATAAAGGGTAAATATACAGGTCACAATAAAGAAACAGGCTGGAGATCAGAGCTGAGGGACAGTGAAAGAGTTAAAAAAAGTCATGAAGGATCACTGAATAGACTCATCAGCTGCTGATGACTCATTCATTGAATCTCCCATTCACAATTAAGGAAGGGAGAGATCATGAATTTAAACAGTCACAATAGGGATACACCGAAATTACGGCCGAAAATGGTAAATGGTTTAGTTAGATATATATGGCTAGTCAATTGCCTACAGATAAATAAAAATGTATACTTTACCAAAATTTGAAAATTCTTTTGTCTAAGAGATGTCAACTTTGTGTCAGTGTAGGGACAAGAGATGTTCAGGTCCCCTGGTCAGCCCGTCAATCAGATTCAGACTCCCCCCCATTTCTATGTACCTCCACCTGTATATTCTTTCCTTTTTTCCAGTCTTTCCGTTCTCTTTTCTGTTAACTTTCTCCTAACTTTTATCACCCAAAAATGTGGGAGGTGATGGCTTATCTTCAACCCAATTATGACGTCAGGAAGGTATTACTTTTCTAAAACATATCCCTGCAATTACCTAAATCGTGCAATATTGGACTAGAAATAATCTTGGACTTTTTCCTTTAAAATTCCAATATTATTCCATGAGATGACCTCTGACCTAAGCCTTGAACAAAACCATAAGATTCAACAGTGCGGTCTTTTCTGTTGCAGAACCTGTCCGACCTACTGTAGCTTGAGAATCTGAACAATAATTCCATTTTCTTCCACATACATTGAGAATGAAGTCATTTGTACTAAGACACAGTGGTTAATAACATTCTTTCACTGATACAAAATAACAATATACCCAACATAATTACTTGTACTTTACTATCAAAAGTTTTTTTATTGTTTTCATCACGACATAATAGGACATATACAACATAAAACCATATAATACAACATCCATCTAAAAGAGACTTACCTCTTCCAACCCCACTCATTTTTTATATTCAACATACCATGTAAAAGTCATACAGATAAGTGTGCTACAAAATTACATTTTCACGGCACACTTTAACCACTTGCTGACCAGGTGTTTAGACCCCCTTCTTGGCAAGGCCATTTTTCAGTATTCAGCGCTGCGGTACTTTGACATTTATTCCGTCATGCAACGCGCTGTACTGAAATGAATTTTATACCATTTTTTGGGGGTAGATAGAGATTTCTTTTAGTTGTATTTAATCACCACTGCGGGTTTATATTTTCAGGAAAAATTACTGAAAATGTTGAAAAAAATAAGTTTTTTTTTTTTTTTTACATTATGTTAAACATTTATTACCCCATTTTTTGGGTCAAATATAATAGACGGGGTCACGTCGGGTAAATAAGACACCAAACATGTCAAGCTTAAAACTTGCCCGCACCCGCAAAATCGCAAAAAACTACAGAAAATTGACCTTAGACGACGCTTTAAAAGCTTTTACCGCTCATCAGTTCAGTGTTATCAGTGACTGATGGTCCTAGAATTATTGCTTTCACTGCGACGTTCGCAGCGATATGTAACATGTGCAGCGTAATGGGCGCAATAGTCGTTTTTGCAGGTATGCGCACCTGACGCATGTTTACATGCGTGTATGTAGGGGTGGGGACTTTAAAAAAAAATGTACATTCTTTTTAATGTGTAACAGAATTTTTTTCCCGGGAAACGTTAATTTTTTTTCCCTATTTTTTTCCCTATTTTTTTTTCCCCACTTAACTTTATTGCTATCACAGAGGGGGCTAAGAAACCCCCCTCTGTCTTGGCAAAAGATGTGACAGGTCCTCTTTATGGAGACAACAGGGGTCTCCAAGACCCCTAATGTCACCTAGGACCCCCCTGAAGAAGCTGATGAAGCAGAGATCTGCTTCATCAGCTTCTCTCCAGCGTCTGAAGCTGAAGAGTGACACGAGAATGCGGAAGTAACCTAATATACATCACTTCCGCATTCTGACACCGGAGAGGGGACCAGAGGGATATCGTGAACCGATCTCCCTCTAATCCCCTTTCAGAGAGGCACTATGCTGGTCCCGGGCTCGCACCGGGCACAGCGGAGCCCGGGAAGGGGGGGAGCCGCGGAGGGGGGGGGGTCGCACATACCAGGACCTCATACGAGCGATACGCCAGCTCTATAGCCGGCGGATCGCTTGTATGTTAACAGGCATCGCTGCCGGTTTTAAAATGTTATGTCTGTCCCGCTCGCGCGCGGCGTGCACAAGTGGGCGGGACTAACAGGCCGTGTATACATGGTCTGTTACATCCAGGAAGCTCCCGGCCGGCAGTTTACACACAACGGCCGGGAGGTAGTTAAATATACAAAAAAGAAAAAACATCACACTAATACAATATTAGGAGTCCAGTCTTATAGTGGTATGTTTCACCAGTAGTTTAAGTGCAAGATCTTAAAATAATCCTTTCAAGAAAATAACCAATGAAACTCAAATTTAATTCTAACCCGACTAATTTCCGATCAAGTAAAAATAAAACTAGTATATAAAGTCCTAATGTTCTGGGGGATTGTAATTTCACAGCCTTTAGTTGTAACCAAAGGCCTCATCTATCAAATAAAATACCGGAATTAATTTAATTGTAAAACGGCATATTTCACCCGAAATTTTATTCGGAGTATGAAATCCCGATGGTAGTCCACAAACAAGTTAACTGGTAACCGTCAGGGTTGATAGGCACGTAATCCCTGATAGGATGCCCTTAAAGCGTCTCTTAAACATGGGCAAACCACATAAAAAACATACAAGACAATAAACGAACAGGGGGAAAATACAGCAGACATAATTAAATGAAACTAAAACGGGAAAACCTGTATCCAGGTAAGTAGTTTGGTCGGGATGGGCTGGTGCCCAAGATCACTCTGTCTCTCTCATATTGTTGGAAAGCTTATATAAGCCAACCAAGGCTCGAACTGTGCAACTTTGTCCAGGAGAATACTCGCCAATTGTCCGTGAGTCATGATCCAAGACAGCTTAGTCTTTACTTGCCTCAAAGGCACCCTGGGTATTTTCCAGGCTTTAGCGATTGTAATTTTAGCTGCCAGGAACATGAACATTATCAATCGTGTACAATGTCTAGAAACTCCAGGGACAGTACCGTTAAGAAGAGCATACCTGGGGACACGCACGCCCGTAACCCGGAATATTAGGATGAAAACCCTTCCCCAAAATGCACGGACATGAGGACAGGACCACCATCGCTAATGCAAATAATAAAGGGGAGAGGAGGCAACCTTGTCTAGTCTCTTTTATGAATCGGAATTTGGGCTGATTTAAATCCCTGCATTTTAATAATAGCTGAGGGCAAGGAGTATAGATTCCAGATCAGGCAAATGAACTGATTGCCAAATCCCCACTCCTCTAAAAGCGTAAAGAGATGAGTCCAGGATATTGAGTCAAAGGCTTTTTGTAAAGCAACAGATAACAGCAAACCAGTGGCACTTGGAGTTTTACTCCACCCAGACTTTAACAAAGATATTGTGTCAATTGCCCTGCAAATTTGATCTGGCCTCCCCTTGATAAACCCCACTTGATCTTTATAGATATACTTGGGCAGGAAAAAGTTAAGTCTATTAGCCATAACTTTTGTGAGCAGTTTAAGATCGTTATTAATCAAAGATATAGGTCTATAATTGGCTATTTCTCCTGGATTTTTATTAGGTTTGGGAATTAAACATAGAAATGCCTCGTTCATATGCGGACTCAGGGACTCGCCTTTACCAATGGCTAGGAAAAGGGATTCCAGATTGGGCAGAAGTATCTCTTCAGATTTCTTATAGTAACTAGCTGAAAAGCCATCTGGACCCGGGACAGAAGATACTTTTGCCTGTTTAACCTCTTCAAGACCAGGTGTTTTAGACCCCTTTCCTGGCCAGGCCATTTTTCAGTGTTCAGTGCTGCAGTACTTGGACTGACGTTTATTCCGTCATGCAACGCTGTAATGAAATGATTGGGGATATAATTAGGAAAAATTACAGAAAATTTTGATTTTTTTTTAAATGAGTGCAATCGTATTTTTTGCACGTATCCGCCCCCGACACATGTATGGGTGGGGACTTTAACATTTATTTTTTTTTATTCTTTTTTATGTGTAACTTTAAAAAAAATTTTTTGGGGGAACTTGAATTTTTTTTTTTTTTCCTTTCACTGAACTTTATTGCTATCACATACGGGGGCTAATTAAACTCCCCTATGTGATAGCAAAATATGTGACAGGTCCTCTTTATGGAGACATCGGGGGTCTCCAAGACCCCTAATGTCACCTAGGACCCCCCAAAAGAAGCTTCTTTCCAAGTAATATACAACACTTCCGCATTCTTGCAGAGGAGAGGGGACCGGAGGGAGCTTGTGTACCGAGCTCCCTCTGATCCCCTATGACACAGGCGACATGCTGATCCCGGGCTCGCACCGGGCACAGCGGAGCCCGGGATCAGCTGGACAACGGCGGGGGGGGACCGATCGGCACCCCATACACGCGATCCGCCGGCTCTACAGCCGGCGGATCGCTTGTATGGTAACAGGCATCACTGCCTGTTTTTAAATACCAGCCATTTCCCGCTCGTGTCTGAGCCATTTCCCAGGGCGTGTCTGAGCGGACGTCTAAAGACGCTCAGATCTAGAGAGCTCCCGGCCGGCCGTTTTTTTTTTGCTACGGCCAGCACGGAGGCAGTTAAAGGCTTGTTTAATTTCAGACTGAGTGACTGGTTCTTCCAATAAAGCTACATGTTCAGAATTAAGGTTAGGAAGTGACAGATCTTAAAAATTGCTGTATTAATAACTTAGATGAAACGTGAGTATTCGCATACAATCGGGTGTAAAAAGATTCAAATTCCTGGATAACCACTTTGGGATTCTGCGAATATGTTCCAATCGCACATCTTATTTTGGGGATCGAATAGTTACGAGATTTAGGGGATTATTTAACAGCTTGAAGATGACCAATTTTATCCCAGTGAGAGTAGAATCCATGTTGAGACCAGAGAAGACTTCGCTCCGCCATCGTTTTGGATATATGGGATGTGCGTTGGCGTTTCTTACGCGTAGCAATGGAAATAAGATGCCCTCTTAAAGTAGCTTTATGAGCCTTCCAATTGGTGATGGACGAGGAAACTGAATGAGTGTTGATACGGAAGGATACAGTCAAAGTATGAACCTCTGCAACCACCCCAGGATCGCTGAGAAGTGAGTAATTGAGTCTCCAATGGCTCATTCCTTGGACAGGCATGGTCAGACCAAGAAACCTCTCTAATTTTTACAGATCTAATGCTTACCAGCATCTGAGGTGGAACAAAAATGTGGTCTATATGAGCGTATGTAGAGTGGGCATGAGAAAAATGAGTGTAATCCCTCATAGAGGGATTACACTCACGCCACGCATCCACTAAGTGGTGTGAATGAACGAGCTTCGCCAATATTACAATCTAAAGCCAAATTGGAGTCTCCAGCTAATACCCCTGTGCCCTCTATATGAGGAGAAAGAAACAAAAAGAGATGAATGAAAAAAGGGATTTTGAGCAGCATTAGGAGCATAATAGGAAATAAATGTAAACAGGTGCTCCCCAATAGTGCCTTCCAACAATAAGTAGCGTCCTTTAGGATCTTTAAGTTGTAAGTTTAACGTAAAAGAAATATGCCTAGCAAACAAAATGGCCACCCCATTTGACTTATCGGCCGCATTAGCGAGATAATACTGAGTATAGTGCTTATGTAAAAAAAGATGGATTATAACTATTGGGAAAATGCATTTCCTGAAGTAAAAGCACATCTATTTTTTGGGAATGGTAATGATTGAAAGGTACTTGCCGTTTAACCGGCGAGTCGAGGCCTTGAACATTGTGTGGCTATACGAATGTCAGATCCCCAGGAAGGCATAGTATTTGAGTAGCTGTGCAGAATCAATCCGATCCCCAAGTAGATACTCACTATCCACCAAGAGTCGGTAGTAGACCCAGATCAATATTCTCACAAGACTCCTATGGAAGTAAAACCTAGAGTATTTGGGTAACCAGCTTCGCCCCGACCAAAAAAGGTAAAGGTTAGAAATGAAACGTAAGGGGTAAGGAAAAAATAGACTGCCATGTCTACATAAACCAAGAACCACAAAAGACAACATGAAAAAAACACCTAGGGCACCTAGGTACCCTATCGAGATACAATTTGGGAGTTACCCAATACGGGTAGCTCGCTTGGCACGATTAGGGGAAACCCCCTATGTTCATGTCAAGTGAGGGCAAACAACTACCCTCAGCAGCCTAACCCTGCCTCGGCTATATAACATCAAGAGAAAACAAATATAAAGTAAGCAATTAGTATTTCTCTAATTTCAACATAATATAAAGTCTAAATGTATAAACTTATCAAAATAGCTAATTAGGGCTGCTGCAGCCCAGACCCCCAGGTCCAAAAGATGAGTATACAATTAAATCGACCATGCTAGAACTCCTTAAATTCTATAAGAATTTCAAATTGATATCTAAAATAGCCGATCAAGAAGTGATCAAAGCTACAACAATTAACTAAGTGATATCCATAACTATCATTAAACAACAAATAGTGACAATTTAAAACGTATAGCATTTTAAGCCCTAAATGAATAAATCATTTGTTGTAGCATAATTAATTAAATGTGAATAACCATTAATTCCCCCATTCCTATCTCACCAAAGCATAAAATAGAAACGTCTATGAACAGAACTTATTTACTAGATACCAGTACAGTCACCAGATACCTGATGATTGCTTCTGGAAAAAGAAAAACAAAATCCCCTTTTGCCGCGTCCACCCTCCCCAGGTGTGTACATTCATCACACCTAGATAGCTATCTATTCCCACTAAAGCTCAATTCTATACCAAAAAATCCAGCCCCAGTTAGTTAAATTGACTTCCGCTCAACTAGGTCCCCCAGAACGGGGATAAACCCCCACATATGTAGGGTCCCAGAAGAGTGGAGTCTAGCAGCAGCGAAGTGTGAGCCCCGGCCCTTAACCTATTTACTATCCCCATTCAACATGTTAATAAACATCCTCCATCTAAACTTTTAATCACAATTAGAAAGGAAAAAAAATTAGACTTTTTCCTTGTATAATATCTATAGTCACCTGAGACGTCAGACGTGGTGGGACCCGCCTCACCCAATATGGCGCTGAACCAGAACAGGCCGGAGAAGGTAAAGGCCTTGCGGCATATAGAAGGGGATGATCTACCGATGCCCTCCTACCTGCACAACCTCCCTGACCAAGTCTGAGCTCTCCTCTGTGGCCTCGGATATCATGGCAGCCCTTTGTGATGCGGTATCGGAGCTCCGTCGAGACATACAAGATGTCGGGCACTGCTTGACTGAAGTGGAAAAGGCAGGCCGCCAAAGAGATGCGGCGATCAATCACCTCCACAAGCAGAGAGACATCAAGGTCCGTAACCTTATTGAGATGAGGAGACATCTGGAGGACCTCAACAGCTGTGGCCGCAGAGCCAACATCAGACCTAGAACTACTAATTACAAGGATAAATAAAGATACCTAACTGGCTAAAGGGAGTGACTTCTTTTTTTGTTTTTACTCACAATCTATGGAACTTGTCAAAAATGATGGAGGCACAAGGGAGATGTGTATATATGGGCACAGGATTTTGGACTATGTTTCTTGTACCTTATGTGCAACACTAAATGAAAACAATCATATGTAAAAACAGGTATATGGAAGTTGAACCACAACAACACTTTGGATAAGATTACCATTGTCAACCCTGTCCTTTTGCCAAAAACCTGGAATCCTTCCTATTGTGGCCCCGAGGTCCCCGTGTCGGATCTGGGCGGAGTGCTAAGATTGGAGGATTTGGTTCTCCATCTACACTACAGACAGGGAGCTCCACCCGTATCCAGCTACTCCCAGTTGGTGGTGAGTGCCGGGTGTGCAATGGTGACGGTGGTGGTGGACTTTCCCTCTGTTTGATTTGGCTGCCAAAACACATCTCTCTATACACTCTATGCTATTTAATTGATATATGCAATATATTGTTGATATGTACTGATTGAACATACTGTTTTCTAATAGATCAGTTTATAATCCCCTGATGAAGCAAAGCTGCGAAACACGTAGGGGTTGAACACACTGATCTAAAAACGAATATTCATTTGATCTATAACTGTTATGTATAGATTGCTTTATGGGTATACGCTCCTGATACAATGAATCCATTTTAGGGTTTTTTCAATTAACTGTTGTCTGTTTTTTGTATAATAGATTTTTGGTACATGTGTAATAAAATTAATTTTATACAAAAATTTGAAGCTGTGGTGTAATACCTCTCGGAAACCCCTATCTTTTCTCCCCTGTGTGTTACTAATTTCATATTGAGGGGGAGAGGTCACACTGGGGGGGGGGCCCAGTGTGCTGGCCACTCACGACTGCATTAAGAGACGCATTTTAAGCATGAGTATGGTTCCCAAGCTGAGCAATAGGGATTTTCCTGTGGTGTACCACTCAACCTCTCCTATCTCAAAATCTAAAGGTTAGTGTTCTAGTGGCCACATCTGTTCCATGGTGCCCTCTCGACTTACGACAGGACCCCGGAGGTCGCTATCTGTTTGTGAAGGGCCGGGTCGGACTGTGGTCACTCTGGCGAATGTGTACCTACCCAACTCGGATCAGCTGACCTTTCTTTGATCCGTTACCTCCTCCCTCCTGGACTTTACTGAGCGGTCTTTAATTATAGGTGGTGATTTTAATTTTGCTATGGATCCCCTACTAGACGTGCCCCAGGGGGCATCTCATCTATCTCATCTATCTTATCCCTATCTAAAACGACTGAAGAAGGAACTGAATGTTCTTTACCTTGTTGATACATGGCACTTCCTGCATCCCGTGGATAGGGACTATACGTATTTTTTCCAGGTCCATTGGACGTATTCTCGACTAGACCTCTAATTAATTCAACATAAGGACCTGCCCTCGGTGAGCGCTGCCTTGATTGACAATATTCTTCTCTCTGATCATGCCCCGGTTCACTTAGTATTGGATCTGTTACCGCCCTGCCCAGCCAAACCATCCTGGAGGCTTAACGAGTCTCTCCTCCAGGGCCCAGTGATTCGGGCGGACGTGGAGGGGGCGATTCGGTCTTACTTTGCTACGAACGGCCCATCTGTTGCTAGCCCCTTATCCATATGGGAGGCCCACAAGTGTGTTCTCCGGGGGCTTCTCATTAGGCATGGAGTGCGGCGTAAACGGGAGAGGATAGATCAAATGACTCGGCTGCTCAAGCGTATTCGCTTCTTGGAGACAACATAAAAGGACGGTGGCCCTAGATGTACAGACCGCCCTGTTAAATGCACGGGAGGCTTTAAACTCTTTTGTTCCAGCGTTCGAAGCAGCGCCTGGTCACATGTAGGCACACATTCTACGAATTCTCTAACAAACCCGGACGCATGCTGGCCAGGGCACTTCGGGGTACTCACCCGAAACCTTTCATATCCCACATCCTTTCCCTATCCGGTTCGAAACTGTCTTTATCTAAAGACATCACAACAGAGTTTGCAGACTTTTATGGCCGCCTGTATAATTACACCCTGTTGCCTCGAATACCTTCGGCGGTCTGGTCTGCCTTCTCTGACGCCGGAGGTTGGAGATATGTTGGGCTTGCCCCTGAGACCAGAGGAAATGGCCACAGCGCTCAAACAGGCGAAGACTGGGAAGGCTCCTGGGCCTGACGGGTTTACGTTAGTATATTAACGCCAATTTGAGTCCCTCCTGGCCCCGCACTTCCTGAAAGCTTACAACACCATTATTGATGGGGTCCCTATGCCGCCTGACTCTTTGAGCGCTCACATCACGGTGATTGGGAAAGATCCCGCCCAGTGCGATAGCTACCGCCCGATTGCCCTCAATGTGGACCTCAAGCTATTTGCCAAAATACTAGCCAACCGTATATTGATACCTTAGTCCATTTTGACCAGGTTGACTTTGTCCCGTACCGCGAGGCCCGGGACAATACCATTCGTGTGCTGAATGTGATCAATTCTGTAACCCGCCGTGCATGCCTGTCAATGATTTTGTCACTTGATGCTGAGGAAGCCTTCGACAGGGTGGATGGCAGTTTGTCCAGTCTACCAATCGGCATGTCGGGTTGGGTTCCAATATGTGTTCTTGGATCTCGTCCTTATATTCTCTTCCCACGGCTGCGGTTAACATCGAGACACGGTCCGATTACTTCCCCATCTGGAACGGCACTCGGCAGGGCTACCCATTATCGCCTCTCATTTTTGTCCTCATTGGAGCCTTTACTCTGTACGATTAGGGCTGACGACTCCGTGACGGGAATCTCTCTACCCTCTAGATCGCACAAGGTGGCAGCGTACGCTGATGACCTGGTCTTCTTCCTCTCCTGCCCCCATTCTTCCATTCCAGCGTTACTCTTACTTTATGGTAGTCTGTCTAACTTTCTGATGCGCTCAATGCTTCTCTACCTGCCCCAGTGCTAGCACAGATTCAGGGCAGTTATCATTTCCGACAGGCGCCTTGCTACATTTCGTATTTAGGCACCCACATCACTGCAGACTTGTCACAAATCTATGCTGAGAATTGTATCCCCCTATTGTCCAAGCTTAGGGGAGATCTGTCCCAGTGTACTCACCTTAACCTACTTTGGACAGTGTGCTGCCCTGCAGAAGACTGTCCTCCCGTGCCTTCTTTACCTGATGCAAGCTCTGCCGATTACTCTTCCATCCCACTTCTTCTCTATGGTACGACGGCAATTTCTTAGCTTTGTGTGGGCAGGTAAGCACCCTCGCTTGGCGTACCGTTTCCTAACCCTCCCCAAGCAATATGGGGGCGTCTGTCTCCCGGATCTCCAGCGGTATTATAGAGCCAACCACCTCAATCGTCTGGTAGACTGGTGTTGTCGGTTCCCGGGGTGCGGGAGCTGTCACGATGCCTTACAATGTTTGAATCAATCTGTCATGTGGGCGATTCTATTCGACAATCGCTGTTGCTTTAGTATAGGCTTTTGTCGGCCTCGTTTTGCCTTTTCGGAGCAGCAGCGCACCATGGCCTTCTCTTTGGCACACAGATCCTCCATGGCAAATAGGTACCAGGAACAGGGTTACAAAATCTTAACGCGCTGGTACAGGGTCCCATATGTCCTACATCACATTGATAGATCTCTCCCGGATGTCTGTTGGAGGTGTGGAGTGGCCACAGGAACAATGATACATGTTTTTTTGGAAGTGCTCGGTTCTGCGACCCTTTTGGGAATCAGTACGCTCTGTGATGAATCAGCTGCTACTCACCCCCTTACCAGATGACCCGGCAGTTTTTCTTCTGCACATGGTCTCTTCCTCCATCAAGCGATATAGAAAATCTATGGCGATCCACTTGATCATTCCTCTGGCGTAGCGATATGATATTGGACAACTGATCTAGAAGGTGGGGAAAGGGGGCCCAGGTGAAATGTTTCTACATTTTTATTTTTTTCATTGGTTATGGCTGTTTTTTATAGTTATTTGGTAAAGTTTACGGAGCATAGCTCCCATGCCTCTTACTGTGGATGTAATGTTACTTGATTACTCAGTGATCTTAGGATCCCGATTAGTCTTGTACAATTTTTTCTTGGGTATTTTTCTATGCAACGCAATGGTCCTTTATTGTGCATGTCTATGTACTTTTATAATTTGTGACTGTCTGCTGTTGGACACTGTTGATTCTGACCATTTTATATTCTTTGTGTTAATTTATATGTTTTAATAAACAAATTAAAAAAAAAAAGAATTCCCTCAATGGATGTGAAAAGTAGAGGATTTTTGTACTCAGGTTTTTGCACTCAACGTAAAATACTTTTCCTGCAGTCGAGGAGCACGGGTTCTTCCTCAGTGCTTTTTTCATGCGCTCTGTGCTGCTTTGCTACAAAAGTTAGGCATGATGGTTGTGGGCAGTGTTATCCTTTACTGGCTTTTTTGTTGCCAGGTTCCATTTTTCCTTTTAGGCAACAGTATAACCCAAAAGTGTAAGAATTCCTTTGTCCCTTAAACTTTTCGCTGCCAACTACGTAAGGCTTACAGCAGAACAAAACCGATTGCAGCTGGCCACGTCAGTAAGCCTTTACGTCGGTGGCTTTTACTGTTCTGCTATAAGCTCATGGTCGCTTCAGAGGAACAGTTCTCCTGACAGTCCCCTGTAAAATAATAGCTATCATCATCGGGTATTAAAAAAAATCAGGTGAAACCCTCCCACCCCTGTCCGCACCACTGCCACTGGCATCTGCAGCCTCTCCTCTCCGCCTGGAGCTGCTCCATGCTGGGATCTGTTTCTCCTCTGATCCACCCTGCTGTCCCCCACGTGTATTGGCTGAGGCAGCAGGGATCTGAGGAGAAATGGCAGGCGGAGGCAGGAGCCGCTGATGAGGATGGCCGAGCAATGAGGAGAGCCGAGATCAGGATCCTCAGCGGCTCTTTCATCTGTGCATGTCCGAGCAGCTCAGGATGACCAAGCGGAGGATTCGTAAATATCTGTGATATTTGCTGATCCTCTGTGTGCAGCACAAACACTGGAGTAATCAGTTATCACTCCAATGTTTGTAAACAACTGGGGACACATAGTACTATGTGTCACCAGTTATGAATGAACAGGAAGCGCTTGACATTACTTCCTGTACATTAAATGTACGCCTGTATCATTTTATCACAATACACACAAACACAATGCACAAACGAGTTTTAACATAAGTCGCTTATTTACAGTTTTGCGTTGCTTCATTTTTTTTACTGTTTCACAAAAAGGCACAATTTAAAATTTACAAATATTTGTTATTAACTCAATACAGTTTTATCTTTTAGATTTAGTCGGAAAAGTGGTGTTTTTTTTGTGGGGTGGGTTGTGCACTGATACTGATTTTAGTGTGCTTTTATCAATGTAATTGTGTATTTTTATCAATTTAATATTGATTTTACGAACATTTGTGCAATTATCGCAGAACTTACAAAATTAGTAGCATAAAATATATAGTTTGGGGGGTCTTTTACAAACACTCGCAATGCAGCAGTGGAAAATCAAAACAATGGGAAAAATTGCAAAAATGGTTTGGCCAGCTGAGGTTAAAAGTGTTTCGGAGGGCTTGGCAGCGAAAAGGGTTAAACAGCTCCAAGCAAAGGATTTTATGGTGATTACCAAAATCGTATTTGTTCGTGATTGGAGTAGTTTAATAATTAGCTGCTGTTTTTAAGTTGGTTCATAATATATTATGAACAGAGTAATTGTTTTGGACTTGGTTCCAAATTTAGATCGGATCAAGGCTCCGTACTTATATCTGCCGCCTGGCCTGATTTTAAATATAGAGTGCACACTCTGAGAACATACCACGCTGAGACCAGTTGTTCAGAGTAAGATACTTCTGCTTTATTCTTCCGCGTAACAGCCTTTCATAGGCAGCTGCACGTGTATGTTTTGTATGTTTAATCGTAGCATTGCAAAAAGCATTCTAGCTTATAATTGGTTAGATCCATTCATGCATAACTTCCTTCCAGGATGTTTATGACTTCCGTCTTGGGGGTTGTCTTAAGAGGAGGCGCCATCTTAGTTCCTATTTCTAGTGCGTACTTCGGATATAAGGGGGAGGGGGTGCATGAGCATCAATTTCTGAGTAAGGTTTTGAGCAAGGTAAACAAGAGCAAGGGAGAGCGAAAAGCAAATTAACATATATATTACAATTGATCTATTGAGATAGGCATTTTGTCATAATCATACTTAACCACTTCCATTACAGTCCCCCCTAAAATGACTATTTCAAATAATAATTTTTTCCTATCCCTTAACCTATCACCTAACACAAAACCCGAAACTCTTCTCTTAACATGCATAGGGGCCATCCGAGGGGCTAATCCACCTCTGGTCCCGACATGTTGGTGTGCACAGTCAGGTGGTCTCTGTCCCTACTCTTACTAAGCTAAAGTGTTTGTGGTATTATTTTTGGGGAGACACAGATTGTAATGGGGACTATGTGGAAGTGGCTTCCAACTGTTCTGCTATTCCCTTAAGTGCATCCCTAGTGTCGTTCCCTAGTTCTTATTGATAGTGATAATTGGTATCAGGGACTCAAAACCGGCTTTTACTTGGTCTCTGGCTTTAAATTCGTCAGGAACCCCCCTTGGGACTCCAATGATATCTATATACACATAAGGATCAAAGCTTGCTGGAGGGGCTTCCCGTTTCCTCCTGCCACTAGACACTGGAGCAGGGCATGCATTAGGGGCCTTCTCTGTTAAGATTTGGAGATGTCCAGAATGGGTACATTCACTCTGCTGACGACTTCTAATATCCCGTTTGCGGCCTGTTTTGCAGCAGTGCCCGCCATTTGGTTGCCTCGTGCTTCTTGGGAATTCAGTCTTCCGTGTGCCCTCCCTTTTAAGTATAGCAACTTGTGTGGGGAGGAGCAGGGCGTCCATCAGGTCCCTGATGGCTACACTGTGTTTCACAGGTGTACCTGCCGTTGTAAAAAACCCTGTTCTTCCAGATGACCCCGAAATCGCAGGCAACACCAAGGTCATACCTTGAATCTGTATATAAATATTGACTCTTTTTCCTTCTGCCAACTTACATGCCGCAATTAAGGCTTGGAGTTCTGCCTCCTGTGCAGACCTGGAAGGAGGCAATGCCGAGGCCTGGAGGACCGTGTCCTCAGTAGTAACAGCATACCCCGTGTGGTACTGTCCTGTATGATCAGCATACCTCGAGCCATCAACATAGATAGTTAGGTCAGGGTTATCCAGAGGCACCTCGCTGACAGTTGGCAGATGTGTAGCTTCCATCTTCATCACTTCAAAACAGTTGTGACGTCATGAGGAGCAGGACCATCTCCCCCCTCGAAGTGGGAGCAGAGTGGATGTTTTCAGGATGTTGCATCTGAGAAGGGTAACGTTGTCCGGAAGTAGTAAGGTACACTGTAGCCTGAGATGTCTTGCTGATAAGTGTTTTGGCTGTACCTGGTTCAGTATGGCGGTTATGTCATAAGTCCTCCGGTATATGACTTGAGTGCCTTTTAAAATGGCCGCCACCGGAAGGTGTCATTAGGATTCTGGGTTGAGTGAGGGCAGCAAGATGGCTGGGGTGGAGCACTCGGAGTGGGATGGAGCTCGGTATCCATTACATAATCATCCATAATGCTCCACTTAGTGTACCTCTGCTTACACTCTGCTGTTAAAATTTGTGATTACAGACTCTAATCATCTATGATCGATTTGGCCGGGTTGAATGTGGGAAGGATAAGCCACGAGATGTGTTGGAGTATGTGGTTTTTGAACGTCATTTGGTAAACCCATATGGAGCATGGAGAATGCATGGCAAAATAGTGCCTGCTTGGGCACCCCCCAAGGAGCTCATTGTTAAGGTAAGTGAAGGTCATGTAGTAAAGGCCACCAACCTGTTAAATGTTTGGTGGAGTGTAGGGATGTCCCAATACCATTTTTTCAAGATTAAGTACAGTTACTTTCCCTCAGGTACTTAAAGATACCAATTATAGATATTTTTAGAACAATACAGAATAATGATTTTAGGGTATAATTATAATTATGAAGAACTGTAACTCACTCCATGATTATACTTGTCCTGATACAAAAAATAATTTTAACCAAAACCGTGCAAAGAAGCGAGGTCAACTGACTGCAGTGACCAATGAGTGCTCGCAATTTCTTGTGAAATTCAAAATCCATAGCGCGGGTAGTACACCCATACTGGTGGAGGGGGAAGGACAGACACAAATAGGTAAGTATGTGGGGATGAGGGGGTAGCCATATTTGAGCGGGGAAGTCCATCTTCCCAAAATACTTGGGAAAGTAAACTTACCCTTGAATGTGCGTGTTAAGAGAGTGCTGCTACCCCACTACCACAATATGGCACACAGTGGAATTAGGGCAGCAGTGAGAGCACACACACACGCGTTTATTCACATGCAGATGGGGTTGGTTTTTATTTTCATTTGTATTTAGTTTATTATTTTTTTACCTTTTTTTTTTTTTTTTTATTCTTTTTTTTTTTTTTTTTTTTTTTTTCCTTTTTTTTTTTTTTTTTTTAATCTTCTTTTTTTTAATTTACTTTTGTATTTTTTAATTTGTTTACCTTTTTTTAATTACTTTAAAAAAAATTTATGTTGTGTTTTTTTTTATCACTTTTTTTCCACTTTATTGATATCACACAGGGACTAACAAGCCCCTATGTGATATAATTTATAGTTGACATGCTCTCTTTATGCGCCTGCTCTCCAGTACAGAAGATAGAGCACAATGCTGTGCTTTATCTTTGTACAGCTCCAATTGTGACAGCTGTCACAGGAAGCGCTGCGAGTACAGCACTCCTGTGTCACTGATGGGAGAGCGGATGTTCTCTGCTCTGCTTCCCGCTCTCCATCTTGAACTGCTTTGCCAAGGTACCGCAGAAGAGCAAGGGAGCCCGAAAAACTACAGCGGGAAGGGGGCAGACCCTGGGGGGA
>NW_017306736.1:164279-240176 GCF_000935625.1 Nanorana parkeri
TTTAGAAGTGATTTGGGGGGATTACTTGTACTAAACGACAGCCTAACTCGATTGAAAACGCTGGTATCAGCACTGTATCAGGGCATTTTCAGGAGTACAAGTACTAATGGAAATGCCTTGTATCAGCACCAATAATAGTATTGGTATAGGGACATCCCTAGTGAAATGTTCAAGAGCTATTTTACTATGACCGTGCAATAACAGTCAGATTTACCTTAATGGAACCAAAAATAGGATAAGAAAAACCATTTCTAAATGGTTTGTGTTGATAAAGCATTGTGTATCTTTGTCCACAGGCATTGTAATCAGGGCCGTCTTTAAGGCGGGGCAAAAGTGGCAGCTGCCCCGGGCCCAGTCTTTGCTGTGGGGATCTGTCAGGGTCGGTGCTGTCGCTAAAGAAACAAGACAGCTGCCTAGGGTGCACTGTGGCCGGGCGCAGTCTCGCCCAGCGGCAGTGCCAGTCAGTGGCATAACTGGGAGGCAGGGGAGCACTTTCCAGGGACTGAACGAGTGAAGCGGTCAGAACAGCCTGAGGAGCACCTGTCAGCTGCCCACCTTGCTTTCAGTTTCACTTTCCACTGATAAGGAGAAGACGGTGCAGAGATCACAGGCAGCACTCGGAGCAGACTTATGAGATCAGATCTCTCTCTCTTCATGGGGAGGATGCAGCTCACCAGAGAACTACAGAGCCCAGCAACAAAGACCAACCTGACTGGAGCAAGATACAGCTGTCTTCAGAGTGTCCCAGCTGGTGAGTCATTGTATAGACATGGAGTCCTCCAAGGCCAGTTGATGATCTGTGCCCCCCCACTGAGATTACATGGGGGGAGGATCATAGTACATGGGGGGTCGGAGCTGTGTATAGACATCAATCCTTTTAACCCAATTTCCTGATGAGGGCGAAGCTAGAACTGTGATCTCCAATTTTTGGATAGCATAAGCTACTGGAGGTAAAACATTCTTATACAGGGGGTCTCACATGTGGCCCCTGAAGCCATTAAAGGGCCACATATAATATTTAGTGACTGTAATCTCAGAGGCTGCTGACATGTCATGATCAGAGACTGCTAAATCGTTACAGGTGATGATTAGAGACTGCTGACATGTTACATGAGATGATCAGAGACTGCTGGCATGTTACAGAAGATGATCAGAGACTGCTGACATGTTACAGGAGGTGGTCAGAGACTTCTGGTATGTTACACCAGGGGACGTGCTCAGTTGTCATTATTATTATTGATGTTATTCTATGCAGTGGAAGTGGTAGGTGACAGGTTATCCACACATTTACCCTAAAAGGAGAACTATTGGGAGAGGGAATTACATTTACATCCCCATAGTCAGAGCCAGCGTGAGACACTATACATTGAGAACTGAGAGATCACAGACCTCTGATGGCGGAGTTCCCTATCATTTACCTGAAGAGAGCGGTGACTATCAGTCACAGTCATTCCCCCCCCTCCAGTGCTCACTGAAAGGGCAAACAGGGGAGGGCACAGCTGTCAATCAGGCAGCGTGGGTGGATCTTGACAATATTGTCGGGCTCTTTCCCAGCTGCAACTCAGCTCTGCACTGTCAGCATATAGCGGGCAATATTGTATGTTGGGGGCAGGGTGTGGCAGGGGGCCCAAGAAAATGTTTGCCCCAGTCCAGTCCAATCAACATTAAAGACAGCCCTGATTGTAATACCTTGGCTTCTAAATGCTAGTCTACTGTAATTGCTGAATGAGCTTCATCAAAAATGTGCAAAGCATTTTAACCCATTTTAAAAGGGAAATGACAATGTTGTTTAAGTATACTGTTTCTCCCATAAACCTTTACTGTTTAAATATTTTCTGTTTTCTCATAAACCTTTACAATTAAAAAAGAGGATTGTATACAAAAAAACCCTAAAAATCAGTTTATTTTTTGTATTGTATACAATCCTTTTTTTTTTTATTATTATTATTATTTGTGAGTTTTACAAAGTCAGTTACTGTTGTAGATATTGCACATCATAGGATCTTATACATGTATTGCTGTGTATTAAGCCAAACAATTCAGAAAGACCATTGTGTGTCCATTACTTGCCAGTTACTCACATAAACTGGTTTGTGTAATGTAGGGCTACTGTGGTATAGGAATGTAGACCTCTGAAGTTTTCTATTACCTGTTCGCCCCACATAGCAAGTGGAAAAACATAGGAGAGAAGGATCTTCAGGAAAACAACGTAATGAGGCAGGGTAGGTGTGGGGCAGGATAAGTTGCTCAGTCCTGGTGGTGGCCAAGATCTATCAAGTCATTACAAGGATTTAGGGCAGGGATAGCCAAATGCTGTATGGGACTTGTATTTCCACAACAGTTGGGAGGGCTGAAATTTGGATACTCCTGATTTAGGGGATTGTATTGGAAGAGGGCTCGAAAAACATTCAAGAAATGTGGTAACAGAACTATTTCAAATAGGGCGATACGGCCAAACAAAGAATGTTGCTTTCAAACACCATTCCCCAAGTCTACGTAGAGCATTCTGCAACACGGGCAAGGTAATGAAATCTGTAAAATGTAGTGAGATTTGCTGATATAATAATTCCCAAGTATTTAGTTGCTCCCAGTGGTCCACCGGAAGAGGAAGGTAGTAAGGAATTGTCGTAGCAGGGAGGGTCACATTGGATTTATTAGTGCTCACTTTGAAGTTGCTCAGTTGGTCAAACATTTGAAACTTTTATAGGATGGAGAGACACGCCAGTGTAGGGTTAGAAATATATAGCAGAATGTCATCAGCCATAAAGACACTGGCAGGGCAGCTGTGCGGCAGGGATGGGAGAGGCTGTCACCAGCAGAATATACTGCAGGCACCGCCGGGCAGCACATTCTGCTGTGTGAGGACCCGACCCTCTTAGCCCAGCCCCATGACCAGGGAGACGAGGAAGAGAGAGGGCCCTCCTGAAGAAGGAAGGTAAGTCTGGAGTGGGAAGGGGGGGGCTGTGCTCGGTTTCCTCGGTAATCCCATCTGCACGCAAGCGCAGATACTGGGTCAGCGTTCTCCACAGAACACCACACTAAAATTTTAAACAAGCGGCTGCCTGAGGTCCTGCGCTTGCTGGGGACCTCAGCAGCCTTCCTGTAAACCATGCGGTGATATGGTGTTGGTCTCCATCCAAGAGGCCCTTGCTTGTGGGATTTACTCGAATCTACCCTGCAAAATGTTCCATGCAAAGATATAGAGGTATGGGTAGAGTGGATATCCCCGTTGTGTCCAATGGTTGATGGTGACCAGGTCAGACACTAATCTGTTAATTCCAATCTGCTGAAGTGGGGGAATGGGAATGCCAATCTGCTGTAAATGTGGGAGTCCATAAGGGAGATGGTTTGAATTGTATTATTGCATGACTTTCAAAAAGGGATCAAGCCTAATTTTTCAATATGGATCAGGAATGGGATGTAGGGTTGCATCTTATTAGAGGTAAGTTTAGCAAATAGTTTCAAGGTCTTTGTTAATCTGAGAGATCAGGCGATAGCTGGTACACAGCAAAGTATCCTTGCTGTGTTTTGTGAGCTTTTTAAGCCTGTTTTGGAAAATTACATGTTTCAGTAATGGCATTAAAGGTATTTTTGAGGCTCAAGGAGAGGCGTTCCCTGAAATGTTTTGTAGAAAGCTGAATCTGTCAGGGCCTGGGCTCTTTATGGCATATTCATGGAAGAGAACTGATAAATCTGTCTTTCTTTTATCATTCACTAGGGGACCTAGGATTAATTGTGAAACAATTCTGGTTATATTGTGCCTACAGAAGATTGGACACTAGCCATAAAGCTGTTAGCCAGCTATACCCACTTCCATCGAGCTCCAGTTTTTGTTTTAAATTGTTAGTGTCTCCAGAGAATGGACTTCCTCCATTCATTTACTGCAAATAGCTCATTTCTGATCCACCTGACACCACTCTTCATGCTCTTTTGAGTCTTTCCCTACATCCCCAAGCATGACAGCCATGACAGATTTTAACCACCTGCGGACCGACTATTGCATTACAACTGATGATCTGCTGGTGTGCATTTTTCCAGCAGGACGAGCACGTGTGTGCGCACAGCCTCTGCCGCTGTCATTAGACGGCAGAGAATAGCAGCTTTATTATTAATGTTATGCAGAATGTATATATATCCACCGGTTTGCGCATCGTTTCAGACACCGATCGGAGGACTAGCTCTGTCTCCTGTCTGCCTTTTTTTTTTTTTTGTCTTTTTTTTTACTTTATATAGTAAAACATAAAGTTGTTATTAAATGCCACTAAAAGCTCTATTCCTCCATCATGCAACACTAATAAAAATGTATTTTGTTAGTGTTGCATGATGGAGGAATTCTCAGCCCAACTTGGCCACAGAAAAATGGCCTGTTAATGAAGGGGGTATAACATGCTTGTACTGAAGTGGTTAATGCACTAATCAGCTGTATGAAAACTGACTCTAAATGCAGGGAACGGAGCTATGCTTCTTTACACTATCCTTCAGAGTCTGTCTCTGATTTGCCTTCAGCTGCCTCCGTGCACTCATCTGAGGACAAGGTGGATTGTAACCTGTCCTTTTTAGATGAGTTTGTGTTGAAGGAGCCTCAATCTGCTGACAAGAGCTGGAGCAATCTTCATCTGAATTTTCTAAGGTTTCCAGTCTAGGCATCCTCACAAGACCCCAACCTGTCGAAATATTCCCAGTGCACTTGCTACTGGGTTTTGTGTAGGGACTGGGTTTTGTGTCAGGATAAGGTATTTACTCCTCCCAAATATGTTGCTCAGATGTTCCTATTGACTTTCTTAAGAAGTGGCCTGGTCATTTCATGTCTTAAAGGAGAACTATGAGGTGAGAGATTGTCACAGCTCGGCTCAGTAGATCGGGAGGTGCAGCTCGCGGTATACTGAGCCTAGGGTGACGGGAGGACGCTAGTTTGTGTGCTGCCGTTAACCTAAGGAGAACTATGGGGAAAAGCCTTAACCCCATAGTTCTCCTTAACAGGACTCTGACTGTGCCTGTTAAGGCCATTCCAGTGTTGAATGATTCTGCGGATAAAAGACTGAAAGCACTTTCTCAGTCCTCATTTTCCCAAGCAGGCCCTACCCTGCAGGTTATTGCCCTGTCCATCTGCCAGACCCTGAGGTGGTAAGTTTAAGACTATATCTTGGTATCCACAGGGTAATCCCTACTGATCTATCTTTCTTGTTCATACAGTACAGGACACAGATTCAGAAACTACTGGGTAATATGTAGGTATCATCAGGTAATTGGATACTGGCCAGAGCTGTGAAAATCCTAATATCTCCTCCTATTTACTGAGGGAGATGTGTGGTTGGTTGTTTACTTTTTTTTCTGCATTTCTTCAATCAAGACCTTTCTGGCTGAGTATGACCATGGCAGCAACCTCACAGCTTCTGAATTTGTGATCCACGGCAGCAGCTTTGGCACCGTACACTGAATCCACAGAAGTAAAGATGTGGGGCTGGCTTGTAATGGTCATGTCACTGGATCCTGTGTTAGACACCCCCCCACCTTGGCATATGGTACACCACGTTAGCTGCAGGGGTGCAATACAGCTCCAGTGCAGTGGCATATCCGCTCTGGTCCCACTCTATCCCTGAAGAACCCATCCTGGAGGAGAGTGTACACTCATCCGAAGAGAGCGAAGCCAAGGGTCGGTGGACATTTCCCCCACTTCACTTGTTGGATGTCTGATGCTACTAGTGGGTGAGTCTTGGCTCCTATCCTCCACACCCGCAACCACCACACACACTCGCACCTCCCTGTACTCCACGCTAATCGAGGCCCCGGTCTGGATTGCAGCCTCCGGGCGGCTCCGCGGCCGCCATTTTGGATGAGGGCAAAGCGCCCTTTCTCTGGTCACTTCCGCCTTGGCTTCCTCTCAGCTGTTTGACACCGCTGGCTGCAGACCCTACGTACATCTCTCCTCTGGATTGCGGGGTTGGACGCTGCTGGTGCCATTACTGAGACACTGACTGGCTAAAGGTTTTGTGAGTACTGGGGTCTCACTCTCTCTGCCTGTGGCGGTCTCCTGGCTGTGGGGCGGTTAGTGAGTGGTGGCTACGGGGCAAGACATGGACCGCAGGGATGAGCCATCTGCGTTGCCTTGTGAGGGTTGTGGGCTGCGCTCTGCGGACCCCTCTAGGTCCCCTTTTTGTGCGGCCTGTGCTCCCTTGCCAGTCACCAGTGCGCCCCTCAGGATCCTCAGGGGTGGTGATCGGTATTGTGATCTATCTGGACGATCTTCTGCGAGACGCACTCTTCTCTGGTGATGGATCTAGAGGCCATGGTGCGGTCTTTGGAAGAGTTCGGATGGATCCTGAACCTCCAGAAGTCTTGCCTGGTGCCTTCTTCGTGCCTGTAATGTCTGGTTCTGGACACTGTTGCGGCCCGAGTTTTTCTCCCTCAGGACAAACTCCTGAAACTCCGTTCCAAGGTCTGTCTGTTGCGGACTCGCCGGTGGTCGCCAATTCACTTTTGCATGCAGGTCCTGGGTCTCATGGTGGCCACCACACCAGGACTCTGCAGAGGAACATCCTGGTACAGTGGGACAAGTCCGCCCCCTATCCCTGGACAGGGAAATTCGGGTGTCTCGGGAGGCGAGAGCCTCCCTGCGGTGGTGGCTTCAATCTCCGGCCTTGGTGCCGGGGAAGTCTTTCCTTCCTGTGCACTGGACGGTTGTCACCACAGATGCCAGCCTTTGGGGCTGGGGTGGAGTCCTGGGCTCCTTGACCGTGCAGGGGCGTTGGTCGCAGGTGGAGTCCTGTCTGTCGATTTAAATGTGTTGGAACTTCGGGTGATTCGCCTTTCTCTCCTTCTTCATTGGTCGACCCGGCTTCAGGATCTGCCGGTTCGGGTCCAGTCTGACAACACCACCGCGGTGGCGTACATCAACCACCAGGGCGGCACAAAAAGCGTGGCCGCAGGTCGGGAGGTGTTCGGGATTCTCTCCTGGGCGGAGAGTCAGGTTCTGGCTCTCTCGGCGGTCTACATTCCTAGGGTGGACAATTGGCAGGCCGACTACCTCAGTCGGTGGACCCGGGAGAGTGGTCCCTAGACCCGGAGGTTTTTCGTCAGCTCTGTCTTCGCTGGGGGACGCCGGATGTGGACCTTCTGGCATCTCGGTTCAACCGGAAGGTGAAGAGGTTCGTGGCCTGGGCTCTGGATCCCTGGTCGGAGGCGGGGGATGCCCTGCTTGTTACTTACTGGAGACTTGACAGCAGGTGGGGGGTTTGGCCACCAGCAGGGGCCGCCCCTAGGCTGTCTTTGTCTTTTGTTATGTGCCCAGCGCCCTACTCCTGCAGGAGGCGATATACCCTACCATACAGGATCTACGATCTGTTGCCGTGTGTCCTTCAATGAACTGAGAGAAAAGGATTTTATGTTGAGTACAAAAATCCTATTTTTCCCCACACAATTTTGTGTAAACACCTTTGATTTTCCTCTCCCACTGCTAACTCCATTTGGCAAATTTAGCTTTGCCGTGCACCCCACATGGGCACTGAAGCAGAAAACTGTGAGACATGCCAGGGGTCTTGCCACAGGCGCATGCTCAGTATGCCACTGGTGCCCATCATTTGGATTTTACCAGGAGCATGCTGTCAACTTTACCGCCTATGCAAGTTATCCACTCCATGCACATTACTGTCTGGGACGCATTGGACGTATCAATACTGTTTTTCATGTGTTGATGTTTATAATACTGTTTGTTTTTTTTCCCAACACCTTTCAATATGTTCTACAGTATTTGGCTTGGCTGTCTGCTGCCACGCACTGCTCATAATCCTGCCTAATATGCAAATTTCAGATTCACCTGATGCCTTTCAATTGCTGGGGGCTCGAGGGATGAGCGGAGGGGGATGGATCTGCCTGTTTAGGGGTTTTTGTTTCATTATCCCAGCACCTAATATCTGGTACAGTACTTTGCTTGTATTCATTTTGTCTTCTACCCTCACTGAATTGCTCTGCCATGCGAGTATTTTTTTCCATCTGCTGCTCCATATTCATTGTTGTGCCAAACTTAGGTTTGCGTGCTGCCCCTCAGGTGCTAAAGGTCCAGGGGATGCGCGGCTGGAGATGGATCTACCTGATCAGGGGGCTTATTTACTTGTTTCATCGCTCAATTTTCTTACACGGGTTTTATTGGTGCTTAAAAACTGGATTGTTTTTCTATACAGATATTGTGTGGCATAGCTGTTAGCGTATGTTACTTACAGTATGTGTACATCACGGCACTTTGATATTTCGGGAGGTATCCTGTCTACTTCTGGCTAATACCACTGTAGCTCCTCTGCACTGGTTTAGACTCTTCCCCATAGTAGTTATTATCCCCCGTGTCGTCTGGCACGACCCGGGGGTATACTGAACTTAGGTTCTCTTTTTGCGCTTTTTTCCTGTACTTATCTTTTCCTTTCTATTGCCCTCTTCTTCCCTTTTGCTAGCCTGATTTTCTTTTTTCTTCTGTAGTATGACTCCTCTCTTCCTCAACCTTCTTCACCATGCATACCCTGCAAGTTCTATACTTAAATGTTCGTGGGTTGAACATACCTGAAAAGAGATGCATGGTCCTCTCCGACTTTAGTAGTCAAAAGATTGACATCGTATTCCTGCAAGAAACTTATTTCAAGCTACATTGTACCCCGCGTTTGTTTGATCGCTTTTCCCCTTTGGCATACCATAATTACTCTCCAGACAAAAAATCCAGAGGCGTTAGCATTTTTTTTCATATTCGATCCCCTGGTCTTTGAAAGATATGTACGCGAATGAAGATAGTCAGATTCTCAGATATTTACCTTTGCAAATGTGTACCTCCCTAATCGGGATCAGATCTCCTTTTTGGAGCGAGTCCTATGGCGCCTTGAGGCGTTTAAGGAGAACTATGGGGTCAGGGTTCTCCTAAGGGTCACGGGAGAACACAAACTAGCGTTCTCCCGTGACCCAAAGCTCAGTATACCACGAGCTACAGCTCGCGGTATACTGAGACGCCGCAGCTGGAATGGATCCCGACAATACTGTCTGGATCCACCCAGCTGCGTGAGTGAGCGAGAGGCAGAGCAAGCTGTGCCCGCCCCCTCTCCCGTCCGTTCTGCCAGTCAGCGCTGCAGGATCGGACAGAGGAGGGGGGGAAATCCCTGCAGGGAGCCATGAGTGACAGTCACAGCTCTCTGCAGGGATAGATCGAGAAGTGAGGGAGCGACGGTATGTGTTCGCTCACTTCCCGATCTAATGAGCCGACCTTTGACAGTTTCATTGTCACAGGTCGGCTCAGATTATGAGGCTGAGTGAAAATCACTTGCCTCATAATTCTCCTTTTAAGGAAGGAATCCTTATATTGGGAGGAGATTTTAACCTCTCTTCCCCTCGACTCTTTTGCGGCCCTTGAACGAATTAAAAGTGTTTTCACTTGCACTAACTGGTTGATCCATGAAGACTTTACCACCCCACCACTAGAGATTACACTTTCTATTCACACGCATTAAATGTATTCCCATATGGACTTTTTTAATTCATCATAACTACCTCCCTTATGTCTCTAAGGCACAGGTTGGGAATATAACCTTCTCAGATCTTGCTCCCATTCTTCTCATGCTGTCTCTGGAATTGGCACTGGCCCGGTCTTGGCAATGGTGTTTGAATGACTCCCTGCTGCAGGAGAGTCATTCAAGCATCTTCCTTCAGCAGGGGGTCTTATTGCTTCAGTGGACCTGAAGGATGCTTATCTGCATGTACCTATATGTCTTGAAAACTAGATATACCTTCAATTTGCCGTGGATACAGGGAGTAATGCAAGACATCCACAGGAAAATTAAAAATCTACAGCTGTTGGGCTGGGTACTCAACCTACAGAGAGGTCTATGCTGATTCCCCACTCGCCACCTGCAATCCTGTGTCTTTTCTTGGATAGCAACTTGAATTTCTCAGAGAAAATTCAGTTTATGCCGACACAGCTGTGGACCCTTTAAACCAAACATTCTGCATGAGGATCTTGAGTATTAGGATAGCCTCCTTCAAGTTGGTTCCATACGCTCAGTTCCACTCCAGACCACCCCAATTGAGCATTCTAGCTGCATGGGACAAATAGACTTGCTTTTTGGATTGCCCCATGCATCTGTCTGCCAGGGTGAGAACTTTGCTGGCTGGATCTCTAGACCAGTGTTGGAGGCCAGAAAGTCATATCTGCCGTTAAATTACAGGAACTTCATGTCCTAACCCTGGGGGCTTTACCTGGAATTAAAAATCGGTAGGCAGACTTTCTCAGCAGACAGAGGCTGGATTTGGAGGAATGGTCTTCACCCGACTTCTAGAAGGTCTGCTTCTATTGGAGGATGCCAGATGTAGACCTCCTGCCATCCAGACTACACAACTAACTGGACAGGTTTATACACTAGTGTGAAAAAAAGTACACCCACTTTGAATTCTATGGTTTTAAGTATCGGGACATAATAAAAATCATCTGGTCCTTAGTAAGTCTTAAAATTAGTTAACTACAACCTTAGATGAACAACATGTGACATATTACACCGTGTCATTATTTATTTTACAAACAAGTAGAGTAGAGAAGTTATGTGTGGAAAAACTAAGTACACCCTTACTGCTTCCATAGGAATTACCAGCCTAAGTAGCAGCCAGGTGCTGTTAATCAAATGCTCTTCATTAGTTGATCATCAGCAAGTGTCAGGGTCCCGATCTGGACCCAGGGCTTCTGCTGTTTCTGGCAATGGGTCTACCTGCTGAGCCACTCTGAAACCTTGGATAGCTCCTTGCCTGCTGTCATGTATAATCCTCAGGTAAACCTAGTTTCTGCTGAACTCCTTGCACCTCCCTTGAACTTCCTATTTTAGCCATGCCTCTGCACTTCCCGTTTGCCAGATTATTGTGATCCTGCCAATATCTTGCTTCCTGCTCCCCCTGTGATACAATCTGCTCATACCGCTACCTGTGTACCGACCTTTGGCTGCTGATTCACCGACTACTCATCTTCTGCTTCAGCCCTGATACCTTTGGCTACTGACCCCGGCTTGTTTGCTGACTATGCTTTTGCCTGCTCCTATACTACTACCGTCTGCTTGTGTACCAAACTCAGCCTGTTATACCACGACCATGAACTCCTGTATACCAAAGTATTCCGGAGTCAAATGTAAGGCCATCTATCCAACAGATAAAGCATGGCTGACATTGAGTCATGCAACAGGATATTGATCCCAAGTACACCAGCAAATCTATAACAGAATGGCTGAAAAAGAAAATAATCAAGGTGTTGCAATGTCCAGCCAAATTTCAAACCTCAACCCGATTGAAATGGTGTGGTGGGAGCTTAAAAGAGCTGTGTGTAAACAAGTACCCACAACCCTCAATGAGCTGAAGCAACGTTGTAAAGAAGAATGGGCCAAAATTCTTCCACAGCTATGTGACTGATAGTCATACAGGAAATGATTACTTCAAGTTATTGCTGCTAAAGGTGGCAAGCTATTGAATCATAAGGTGCACTTCATTTTTCTCACATGGCTTCTTCATTTTGGTTTTGTTTGTAAAATAATGACATGGGGTAATATGTCATGTGTTGTTTACCTAAGGTTGTAGTTGCCTTATTTTAAAACCTCCTAAGGACCGGATGATTTTTATTATGTTCTGATACATTAAATCATAGAATTCAAAGACGGTGTGCTTCCCTTTTCACGCGACTCTCCCGGTCACAGTGGATGCGCTGGTGGTTCCATGGGATCAGTTGTCCCTTTTCTATGCCTATTCTCCATTGAAGATTCTTTTGCAGGATGGAGGAGCAGGGAATTCCATTGATCCTCATTGCTCCTATTTGGGCCAGAAGAATGGTATGCGGGAATCCTTTGGATGTTTGATTTCTTGTGGCCACTTCCGGAATGTCCAGACCTGCTGTATCAGGGTTTGGTGTTCCATCCTGCTTCTCAGTTGCTGGGTTTGACACTTGGCAGCTGAAGCCAAGTCCTGAGGGATGGAGGCTGGCTAATTCTATGATTCCCACCCTCTTGCTGGCCAGGAATCTTGCAAGGTGTACCATTGTATCTGGATGGCTTACTCTGGTGAGAACAGAAGAAAATTAATCCTCGAAGATGCTCTGTGGGGACCGATTTTGGCCTTTTAGGGACTGGATCAACATTTGGCCCGGTGTACACTCAAGGGCCAGATATTGGCCTAGGCTATTATTTTTCAGTGGCCTTTGGCCTCTCATTCCCTGATTTAAGGCTTTTGTCCAGGGAGTTGCTCATGTAGCCCTTCCTAGATGCCCTCCTGTAACGCCATAGAATTTGTCTGGTACTTTCATTTCTCCAACAAGCTTCCTTTAAATCAGTAATATCTCTTTGGCGGATCTTATGTGCATTGTTTCTTTCTTTTCGCTTTTACTTCTGTTGGGAGAGTTTCAGAGCTGGCAGCACTATTGTGTAAGGAACTTTTTCTTGTTCTGTATAAGTATAAGGTCATGCGTAGAATGAAGGATTCCTTTTTGTCTAAGGTGGTATCTTCTTAACATAAGGAGAACATCTGGCTCTATTCACACATAGCATTCTCCACGCAGTTTTTCACACGGAAAACCACGCAAACTTCCACACGTTTGCAACTATTACTATAGACAGAACGTGGGGATTCCGCCTATAAAATCGCGCTTGTACTGCTCGGCCGACGCAAAGGTCTAAACAATTCACATTGCAATACATTGGGTTTTTTTTTGTTTAGCGCGGTTCTGCGCAGCCGTATGAAAACCACTCGTGTGGATGGAGCCTCATCCTTCCTTCTCTCCTATCTTGCCCCAAAATATCCTAAGGAAGCCTGTATCCACTGTTTGGATGTGGTTCAGGCGGTTTGGTTTTACCTCTACATTTTTTTCCAACAATCAGACTTTCTCTTTCTCCTTCACTGGGGACTTCTTGTATCTCATTTTACTCTCTCAAGGTGACTCAGACAGGTCATTGTTCATACCTTTTCTGTGAAGGGGTATCAGTACTAAACTAGATGTGTCAGTTCTTCTTGGGCTTTTCAGCATCAGGCATTCATGTTGCAGACTTTCAGGACCGCCCCCTTGTCTATTCATAAGTTTTCAAAGTTCTACCTGGTGGATATTTGGGTATCTGCTAATGCTAGTTTAGGCAGTAAGGTGCTACAGGCTGCTGTCTGAAGGAGTGTTTCTTCCTTGTTTCTGTCATGTGAGCCTGTTGGCAGTTGTTTTGCTGTGTTGTTCATGCCTATGTTCTGTTGCGTGCAGGACGTCCCAGTCTCTGAATCTGTCTGTTTCTTGTACTGTACCATCAATAAAGTAGGATTTCTGACTTTGCAGTAAAATAACTTACTTGGATTCTTGGAGTACAATAAAGGACATGACACCCTCCCCTCTATGTCCTTGATTGCTTGCTAAAAAAACTGAGAATTTCCTTGAATTGGGAGAGGTTTTTTGAGGGTCCTCCACAGCTCTGGCCATTGTCCAGTCACTGAATCATTCCTGCATATTACCCAGTTATGTCTGAATCTGCCTGTGACCTGTACTGTACTCAAAAAAACAGATTTTACTGGCAAGTCTAAAATCATATTTTTCTCTAAGAATTAGAGGTTTTGCCTTTAGCCCTGCATAGCTGTGTTAACGGGCTTGTGGATATCATACCCCTGATATCTAGAATGATATCCTATCCATACATATAGAGGAACCTTTGGCTTAAATGCTGGTCGGCGAAACACGTATTGCGAAAACATTTGTCTGCGAAACACAAAACTTGCGTATTGTGTCCACCTGTTCCAAAAGCACCTTGGACATCTGGGTGAAGGACTTGGTGCCCAGGAGTTTTAAGCTAGAATTGTAAGTTCCACCTGTGGGTGGGCTTCATGTTGAGTAGCCTGCCAAAGTCCATGCAATAACTATCAGATCGCCATGCTACTTTGGCACAACTCTCTGAGAGTCATTGCCATTCTTCCAGATCAAGAAAGGTTTCATGGTACACTATATTGCCAAAATTATTGGGACACCCCTCCAAATCATTGGATTCAGGTGTTCCATATACCTCCATGGCCACAAGTGTATAAAATCAAGCACCTAGGCATGCAGACTGCTTCTACAAACATTTGTGAAAGAATGGGTCGCTCTCAGGAGCTCAGTGAATTCAAGTGTGGTACCGTGCTAGGTTGCCACCTGTGCAATAAGTCCATCCGTGAAATTTCCTTGCTACTAAATATTCCACGGTCAACTGTTAGTGGTATTATAACAAAGTGGAAGCAGCTGCGAATAACAACAACTCAGCTACGAAGCGGTAGGCCACATAAAATGACAGAGCAGGGTCGCCAACTGCCTACAGAGTCAATAGCTACAGACCTCCAAACTTAATAGCTACAGACCTCCAAACTTCATGTGGCCTTCAGATTGGCACAACAACAGTGCGTAGAGAGCTTCATGGAATGGGTTTCCATGGCCGAGCAGCTGCATCCAAGCCTTACATCACAAAGTGCAAAGCGTCGGATGCAGTGGTGTAAAGCACGCCACCACTGGACTCTAGAGATGTGGACACATGTTTTCTGGAGTGCTGAATCACACTTCTCTGTCTGGCAATCCAATGGACATGTCTAGGTTTGGCAGTTGCCAGGAGAACGGTACTTGCCTGACTGCATTGTGCCAAGTGTAAACTTTGGTGGAGGGGGGATTATGGTGTGGGGTTGTGTTTCAGGGGTTGGGCTTAGCCCCTTAGTTCTAGTAAAGGGAACTCTTAAGGCATCGGCATACCAAGACATTTTGGACAATTTCATGCTCCCAACTTTGTAGGGAACAGTTTGGGGATGGCCCCCTACTGTTCCAACCTGACTGTGCACCGGTGCACAAAGCAAGGTCCATAAAGACATGGATGAGCGAGTTTGGGGAGGAGAAACTTGACTGGCCTGCACAGAGTCCTGACCTCAACCCGATAGAACACCTTTGGGATGAATTAGAGCGGAGACTGCAAAGCCAGGCCTTCTCGTCCAACATCAGTACCTGACCTCACAAATACGCTTCTGGAAGAATGGTCAAACATTCCCATAGACACACTCCTAAACCTTGTGGACAGCCTTCCCAGAAGAGTTGAAGCTGTTATAGCTGCAAAGGGTGGGCCAACTCAATATTGAACCCTACGGACTAAGACTGGGATGCCATTAGAGTTTATGTGCATGTAAAGGCAGGCGTCCCAATACTTTTGGCAATATACTGTATCTACTCAAACCTGTTCTCTGTCCCCATTTTGTACTCAATATCTTCATTTGAACGCAGAAATTCCTCATGGAATCCATCAATTCAGTAATTGCTTCGCCCCATCCACTGTGAATTTATTTCTTATCTCTGTGGATGTCATCTCCCCATGCTTCTAGTGCTTCAACGCTGCCTGTGTTTTGGTCTTATCTGCCATGTCTTTCAAACTATTCAGGTTCTGCAGAGTTTTGTTTGGGTCCTGAACCTTAACCCTTTCCCTGCCACCAACATAAGGCATACGGTGGAACAAAATGGCTTCCAGCTGGCCAGCTTAGTATGACTTACGTTGGCTACATTTAGCCTTCTTTTAGAAACTGAAAAAATTGCAAAAAATGGTCTTGCCAGTTGATTTTAAAAATGCACAGGGCCTGACAGTGAAATAGTTAAAGAAAACAAAGCTGTAACCAACTCCTCATTTGGAAAATCCTACTAGATACAGGGTTTTTCTTGCGCAAGACAAATTTCTGACTCTCCGTTCAGAGGTTCAGATACGCTTTGCTTTTGCATGCAGGTTCTAGGATCGATAGTTGCCTCCTTTCCAGTTCCATTCCAGTACATTGCAAATTAGCATTTTGGCTGTGTGGGACAAGAAGGCAATCTCTTTACAATGGTATGCATCTCACATCCCTAATCAGATTATGCCTGGCAACATGGCCAGATCTTCTGTTCACATGTTTTCTTAGTTCAACCAAATGGATGTTCAGGCCTCTTCTGATGCTAGATTTTGACAGGTTTTTCCACCAGTTCATTAAGCTGCAAACTACCCTGGTTGTTTTGGAGAGCTTGTTGGTGTTTAATTTGCCTTTTTTGCCCACCCATTTTTTGGATGCCCTTGTTATCTCGGTTAACCCTGGGTCCCCTAATGAACAATTAATAAAACAGGATTTTTCTACTTTTTATAAAAATCCTTTTCTCGGAATTCATTAGGTGAAATGGGTCCCACCACTCTGTCTTTATGGTCCACTCCAACTACTGCTTTTCCACAAAACTGGAGCTTGATTAGAGTTGGAGGGGTTATATCTGGCTGTTGCTAGTGTCCAGTCTTCTGTAGGCAGCAGTTATAAACTCCTTGTCCCAGAAATAACCCCGTGTCCCCTAATATACTCCAAGGAAAGGATTTTCTGGTAAGTGCAAAAATCATGTTTTATTTTGGATTGTGACATGGTCAGCTGGTATGAGATATTGGTGTTGCGATTTGGTTCCTAATTTGGGGATCTAGCAAAATTGGTTAATTGAGCCTCCAAGTAGAAAGAGGTTTTGAAGTGTTTGGGATGAGAAAAGAGGGAACAAAACAGAAAATGGTCGGACTAAATTTTTGGTCCAAAGTTGCTTTGAGATATCAATCTAGTACTTGATGTGAATGAAGGCATTGTTCTGTTCTGCTATATGAGTGATGGACAGCAGAGTGGAAAGCAGTCATGTACATACATGGGAATTCAAATATGTTCAACATATTTGAATAGGCAAAGATTAAATCTTCATTCAGACCGTGTCTACAGATAAAGGTAAAATATGTGAACAAATGACACGTGAAATTGATATTAGTTTTTTATAAACTAAATTAACAAAAATGCAGATTTGTCACGCAAGGAAAGTACACCTCTACATGTACCACCACTTAAAATCCATAAAATTAGAAACTGGTGTTCCAGATTAAGTGCCAATTTTTATAACCTCCCTAGGGAGTTTAAAGACGAAAACCTGTCTTATTTAAACCTTTTAGTGATTTGAAATCAATCATATCACTGTAAGAAAAATAATCTACAAATGGCATAAATTTCTTAAAACAGTTCATTTGTCCAGGGCTGCCTGACCCAGCAAATTCAGCTTTTAACAGTTTTAAGAAAACCTCATCATTTCATCACAGGATCTGTAGGCAAATCTTGTTGGTGTCAAAGTATGCACCTACAATCAGAAACTGCATCAATTTACCCCTTAGTAACTCGTGACGTACATAGTACGTCACTGGTAGCGGGCCCGTTTAAAACAGGCAGCCGCCGGGACTCTTGTGTACATTTTTAGAGCTGGTCGTCGGCTTTACAATAGAAGCGATTCTGCCAGCTACACCCCCCGCTGTGTTTCCCAGGCTCCGCTGCACATCCTGAGGGCCCGGGACAGGCATCTCGGGTGTTGGTAGGAAGCTAGGGAGGAGAGCAGCGAACGTCCGTTGACCGTTCTATGGGACCATGAGCAATCACTTCCGGTCCCTGAGCTCTCATTGCTCGGCTTCTAAAGCCGAGCAATAAGCTATTGAATTGTGATCTGTGACTAAAGAATCAAAGATGGAGTTTTTGGACACCGTAGACATGTTTGGTGCAAGAACCTTATACCAACTGTGAAGCACTGTATTCTAAATGTTATGGTTTGGGCTTGCGTTGCTACTTTAGGGCCTGAGCTCCTTGCTGTCATCAGAACAGCTATGATTTTTGCATAATATCAATGTGTGCTGGATGAGAAGGTGTCTGTCCAAAAGTTAAAGCCTGAAATGGATCTTTCAACACAATAATTATTTGAAGCACACTAACAAATACACCAATTAAAGATGAGATGGGGGGGGATTTAAAAAAAAAATGAAAGAAACCCGCATATCATGCAACTGAAGGAATTGTGCATGGAGGAGTAGTCAATGTCAGTCGATGTCCAGGACTGGTGAGCGGGTATGCAAAATACCTACAAGAAGTCATTTCTAATAAAGGGGTCAAAGAGTAGCTTCTGAAGCCAAGAGTGTACTTTTTCCACAAATCTACATATATTGATATTTTTGTTAAATTAATTTACAGGCTCATTGTCCTTGTTTTTATCTAAGTATAGCACCTAAAGATCTACAGGGTTGGAGGGGGGCAGAGCTTGCTAATGGCAGCGGCTGGACGTGTTTGTCCTTTGCTCCGCTGAAGAGAACCGGGCATCGCGGCGAAAGTGCCTCTGACCGCCTCGCTACCTCCCGATATGGGCTCCAAACGAAGTAAGAAGTCCCAGTGATCCAAATTGGACCATTTGCGGAACCCGAGAGGCGGCATTAACAATTTCTTTGCGGCTCCGGTGACAGCCGACTCAGTGGGCCGCATGGCGGCGCCTTGTGGGGACTCCCTGGCCACCCTGGACTCACCCTCTTCCCAGCCGGCTGATATGTCGCCCGCCCTGCCGGACCGGGAAGACACCTCTGATGAGGACTCGGTCCCTGGCAGTTCTACAGCTGACGTGAGACAGCTACTAGACCATCTCCCCTCTAAGAGAGACATGGAGGCCCTGTTCACACGCTTTGAACACATACACAGGGCAGATGTGGCTGGCCTGCAAGAGGCGATTAAGGGAGTCCATAGCCGCTGGACACTGTGGACCTGCACATGGATGCGCACCGCACGGCAATCGCAGCCCTGCAAACGCCTGCACTGGCACCGCATAAACTATTGCAGTCTGTGTGGACACACATGGACGATGCAGAGGACAGGAACAGGAGGAACAATGTGCGGATCCGCGGCCTACCAGAGGCAACGGGTACCTGGGTTTAGGAACGCCTCTGCGCAACAGCTCAGAGACGTGCTGTGCTAGGTCCACTTCTATAAACTGAAGGAGGAAATCATGGCCAAAGCCCGGGAGCGTGGCACCCTTGACTTTGACGGAGCAACTATTACCTTCTTTCCGGATCTGTCACCCCGCACCATGGCGCGTCATAGGGCCCTGCAACCTCTGTCCACTCTACTTCGAGATCTCCACATCCCCTACAGGTGGGGCTACCCCTTCCACCTGTCGGTGCAAATGAATGGCCGCCTGGTGATCCTGCGTTCCCCGACTGATCTTGATGATTTTACTACTACCCTGGGAATCTCCTCTGTGGAACTGGACCCTTGGCCGGATCCACCGGCTCCCATACTCCCTGAGGTGCCTTCACTTCCCCAGTGGACTGGTGTCTCATTCTAAGAAGTCCAGGAGGGAGCCTACTTCACGCAGTTCCCTGCCTTAAAGATTGCAGCTCACTGCTACCACTTCGACCCTGCATGAGGATCTCGTCACCCTACTTTTCCTGCTTTGGGAGCCTATGACCCTTCCCTGTGCCTGGATGTCCCGCTGTTGCACCCTGTTTCCATTGTGCCTACTGCCCTGGAGGATGGAAGTGGACTATTGGATCATGGACCTTGCCCCAGCTGTGACACTCGCCCCCGTGTGCTATGCTCCCGATGGTTCCCTTGCGGGTGGTGGGCCACTGTGGTGGCGGTCCCGTGGTCAGGCCTACACTTGCCTACCTCTCGTCCCTTATGTACACATCTGCTGAAGAGGACCACTACGTGGAAGTTTGGGACTTACTGTGGCCATGGGACCTCACCCCTGCTCATACCATCAGGCCGTGCTGGGGACTGTACCACGGGTAATGTATTGCTATGCAACCGAATGACGTTTTATATTGCATTATTTGCTGTTTATTTGATTTACTGGGGTCCACCCGATGGGTTAACCATCAGTTGTACTTAGATACCTTACCTGTGGGGCTTCCATCCTCTGTATACTTTGTTCACTCCTGGTCATCTCCATCTCCCTGGACGGGTTTCCCACCTGGGTGACGGTTCCCTGTGGTGGCACCTGTTCTCCAGGGATGAAGCGGGGGGGGCTGATCACTGGTTTTCTGAGATCCGGCCTTCAGCTTCGGACCTCTGACTTCTAGATGGTACATGGCCTATTACTGACTTTGGGACCCTGGGCCTAGGTTTCCCTCCCCTTGCTCCCCTCCACCCCCCTCCCCTCTATTCTTTCGCCCCTTCCCTCTCCCGCCACGTATACCTAGCTGCTCTTCTGGCGCAATACCCTATCTCAAGCCTCAGCTGTACCCATGGACTGCTACATGTGACGTCTGCACTCCTGGGGTTTGCCCGCAGGGTTGTGTGTCCACCACAGGATGCTCTCCATCCTCGCACTGTTAGCACGTGCCACATAGTTGTAGTGGGATTGATCCCCCTTTTGGGGGACCCGCCCCCTGAGTGGAGGAACATTATAATTTTCACATACGCCCTGGTGAGTCCTCTACCCACGGTACGATAGAACTGTGACCCATATCCTACTTCCCTCCCTCCCCATCTCACTTGACGCCACCCCATCCCATTGCGCCCCTCCTCCCCTTTGCGTGGCACGCTGGTTGATCCTCGCAGGTTTTGGCTGTTCCACAGCCCGCATAAGTTGTCCTGTATTGGTATATGTTGATGTTTTTGTTTATGGAATGCACACTTAGTTGCCTTTATATGTTTGGCACTTTATTTTGACTATTTACCGTTACTGTTTTGCTCATAGTGATGCCCGGTTCTGATGTTGGAGCGAAACCTGTTGCCCTTGGTTTCTCCACACCCCCCATAGGTGAGCCAACTGGGTTGGTATACCCTTGTTGTGACCAATGGAAGACTCTTCCCCTTAGGTTGTGTTTTATGTCGTCTCTCTTCCCCTCTGGTTTGCGGATCTCGTTTCTTCCCTCTCTCTGGCCCTTGTCTCTGTGCTTTCCATCTCCCTCTCTGTGTCCCTGGTGCTCCCCTGGACCGCAGCTTTTGGTCATTTGCCACGTGGAATAACACCCAATGTTATCTGTGATGTTTGTCTCCCTGAATGTTCAGGGATTGAATGAGCCATGTAAACGCTCTCAGCTTGCTTACTCCATGCATAAGCGGCGTGCGCAGGTCCTCTTCCTACAGGAGACCAACTTCAAGGACCCCATAGCCCTGCGGCTGTCCTCACGATATTACCCCCTGGTATATACAAGTAATAACTCCATTTCTAAATCCAAGGGGGTAGCCATTTGCTTTCACTCCACACTGCCTTTCCAGCTCCTACAGGTGGATCGGGACCCTGATGGTAGGTACCTTTTCTTGAAAGGGATCCTCTTCCGTAAGACCTTTTACATTTGTTATTGTCTATCTACCTAATCAGTCTCCGTTGCCTTCCTTCTTAGCCATACTCCGCCGGTTGGAGACATTTGCAGAAGGTTACATAGTCCTGGGCGGTGACCTTAATTTCCCTCTGGATCCTCGCTTAGAATCTTCCTCGGGGAGATCCTCTGTTTCTCTGTCACACCTGAATCGCCTTAAAACCCTCTTGCACCGTCTCCAGCTGGTGGACATATGGCGGATACTAAACCCTTCTGTGCGAGACTACACCTTTTACTCCATCCCCCATTGCTCAAATAGCCGTATTGATTATTTTTCTGGTGTCCCACCACCACCTTTCGTGGGACCCCCACGCTGCTATTGACTCCCAGGTGTAGTCGGACCACTGCCCTGTTTCTCTAGCTCTCTGTCTCCCTGGACAGCCCCCCCACTCTTTTACGTGGTAGTTTAATGAGACGCTGCTACGCGACCCAGTCACGGTAGATGCCGTCAAGTCCGCAATATCAACCTTTATTGCTACACATGCTACGCATGATACCGCCCCCTGGTCAAATGGGAAGCCTTCAAATGCCTACTCGGGTATCCTTATTTCCCATGCCACCCGCCTGAAAAAAGCGCGCTCGGCGGAACTTACCTCCCTATTAGGCAAGATCCACTCGCTGGAACTTCAACATAAGTCGACCCGAGCTCCCACCATATTGTTAGCATTAGAACAGAAATGTTCTGATCTCCGCTCCCTCCTAGATCTCAGCTCCCTAAAATACAGGGAGTCCTTGCGCAGATCATTGTATGATCATGGCGATAAGTGAGGTCGTCTGTTGGCACGATCCATCCGAACGCAACTTACGTCCCTCAAATACAGGCGAAAGATGCCCGGGTGGTTCACAGTACTGACCAGATTGCGCAAGTGTTCCAGACTTACTACGCCGAACTGTATAACTTACCTGCCCCAGGAGCTTCATCCCCGATCTTGGACCCCCTGGAACAGGCGGCCTCATATTGCAGCCACCCCTCTCCCTGGAGGAGGTTACAGGGGCCATTGGAGGACTTCCCTCCTGGAAGAGTCCGGGACCAGATGGCTTCACTGGTGCTTTTTATAAACACTTTCAAGACCTGCTAGCCCCTCTACTCCATTCTACTTTCAACGCCATCTCCGCGGACTGCCCCTTTACCCGACAGTCGCAAGAAGCACATATCACGATTATCCCTATAGCTGACAAAGATCTGACGCTCTGCTCTAATTATCGCCCAATCTCCCTTATCAATGTGGATCTTAAGCTATACGCTAAGCTCCTAGCGAATCGCCTAAGTCACTATGTCCCCTCCGTTATCCACTTGGATCAGGTGGACTTTGTCCCATTCCGCGAGGCCCGAGACAATACTATCAAGACGCTAACACTCATGCGCTATGCTAAATCTTCAGGCCTACCTATGTGCCTTTTGTCGGTTGATGCAGAGAAGGCGTTTGATCGCCTCAACCTGAACTTCCTTTCTCTTACCCTGGAACAGGTGGGACTACCGAAATTGTTTGTGGATTAAGTTATGGCCCTCTACCACTGCTCGTGTGCGGTTAAACGGCTCCCTGTCCCTTCCTTTTTCCATCCGGAATGGAACCAGACAGGGTTGCCCACTGTCCCCGTATTTGTATATTTTGGCCATGGAGCACCTTGCAGAAGCCATACAGCAAAACCAGTCTATCCAAGGGGTCTGTATCCAAAACCAGCATTTCAGGCTGGGACTATATACGGACGACGTTCTCCTCTACTTGTCCAACCCCCGTGTTGCTCTTCCCTCCGTGCTAGAGGAATTTCGGAGGTTTGGCTTCATCAGCAACTTTAAGGTGAACTTGCATAAAACCGAGGCTTTAAGCGTCTCCCTCCCTTCAACTGAGGTGGGTAACCTCCAGGAACAATTTCACTTTAAATGGCAACAATCTGCTATTGAATATCTCGGCGTCCTTTTGTCCTCGGATCAAGCAGATCTTTATCGCCTGAACTTTGCTCCGCTTCTCCAATCTACTATCTCTCGTCTTCAGACTTGGACCTCCCTACGACACTCCTGGATGGGGAGGATTGCGCTCCTTAAAATGGATATTCTGCCTAGCTTTCTATATCTCTTTCAGACTCTTCCCCTTACACTCCCATCCTCGTTTTTCCGTCAATTGCGTACTGCACTGCTTCGTTTTATCTGGAATGGTAAACGCACGAGACTGGCCTACAACATCTTGGTCCGCCCAAAGGACGCAGGGGGCCTCGCCCTACCTGACCTGAAGACCTATTATTACGCTACGCTCCTTACCCACATTCTTGATTGGAAACCCCATGCAGCTCACAAGCTCTGGGTCTCCCTAGAAGCTTACATCTCGCCAGTACTCCCTTTCTCGATACCCTGGCTTACACCTGCCCACCGCCCCCGTTCCTCAACGCTCCCTTTCACTCTTCCGCCCCTCTTGAGAGTGTGGGACCTTTTGGTTAGGACCCATGGCTTGTCTCCCCCAGGGGGACCCATGACCCCCATAATGGGTAACCTAGTGTTTTATCCTGGCTGTATTTCCTCCAGCTTCCTCTGCTGGTCATCCAATGCACCTTCACCCTTGACCGAAGCTCTCACGGGGATGAACCTGAAACCTCTGGTTACTCTACTTGCAGACAGTCCCCATATGCCAGGATCGTGGCTGCTCTATTTCCAGCTTTGTGCGTTCTACGCTGCAATGAGGGATCGGGCCACTCTTCAACGCCCGCTTACCTGGTTTGAATCCCTTTGTAGCGCGGGCGAATGTCATCTCCTAACTATACCGCCAATTACTTACGACAAGGTTCCAGGGCCGCCTTCCGTTCATGACAAGATGGGAGACTGATTTCGACATCACACTTACTGAAGAGGAAATCCGAACCTCGTGCATGATCACTCATAAACTCTCAGTGGCCTGTTCGGCTCAGGAAAAAGGCTATAAAATCCTAACCCGCTGGTATAGAAGCCCGACTCTCCTACATAAAATATTCCCCGATAGGTCCTCATCCTGCTGGAGGTGTCTGAACGCAGAGGGCACCCTCCTACACATCTGGTGGAGCTGCCCGCTATTGGTTCCTTTCTGGACCCGGGTCTTCGACATCTACAACCAGGTAATGGGAACTGACCTAACGGCATCACCTAAAATAGCCCTTCTCTCTATTCTTCCTGGCTCCCTTGCTTCTGTCAAGAAGGACCTACTCTGTTCCTCTTTGGCTGCGGCACGCAATGTTGTCCCTCGCCACTGGAACACAATGGTCACCCCGACTGTGCAGGAATGGATTGCAGAATTGTGTCTGATTATGCGCCTTGAAGAACTGACTGCCTCACTACATGAACGTCAGGCCCCATGTGCAGTCTTATGGACCCCGTGGATTTTGTATATGGGTACAGCAGCTTTCCTGGCCTTGTAATGAGCTGGGGTCTCTCCTGGTTGGAGGGGGACTGACGCACTGCTAATATAACTGTTTCATTTCACCGTGGCCTTATCTGAGTTGTGGGATCCGATGGAGCCTTCACTCCCTTATTGTTTCTCCCTTAATGTTCACCCCTTTTATGTCTCGTTATTTATATATATATAATCCGGTTAGCATAATGGACTTGAACTGGCACTTTATTTAGTACCTTTGGACATATTGGATGGATGTTTTTTTTTTTTTCTAAACCATTGTTCTTTAAGTTGAATTTATGGTTCCATAAGTGTTTAGTCTTTTTCAATTTTCGTTACATGAGGGTGTTTTCCTGATACTGAGATGGCCTCCATGAACTGTGTGGGTGCGAGTGTGCATGACTGTTTCCAACATGCACAGGTGTCTATAGGTCTGATGCTAATCCTTCAGTGCAGGAGAACTGTGCAGATTCCACCAACAACCCCCCCCTTGGGGTCGTGTGTGCAGCACAGCCCCTTGACGTTGAGCATTTTTGCCTCAGGGAAACAGACCGCCCCTTAAGCAGTGAGCAGATAGATGGCATGACCAGAGGGCGGTTTTTGTATAACCCCCTAGCAACAAGTGTAACAGTAGTAACAGTCATGTTACCTCATAATTAGTGTGCTTACACTCCATATTTCCTGTGACCTTTATATTGACTTTATATGCACCATTTTTATTGTTTCTTCTCTTAATCTCTACAATAAACATTTATTTTGGACGACATGAGGGGTTGGGATGCTTTTAATTCTGGAACAACTAATCAATGTAATCGATAATGAGAATCGTTGACAACAATTATCAATTAGTTGATTCCAATTAGTTGATCCATTAACCACGCCTAAGCGCTTATCCCCACCCCTAGTAATAGACTCTTAATGTCACCTTAAGGAGAACGTGTCACCTCCAGTTTGGGGCAAATAAATGCATGTATAGGACATTGTGCGTGTGCGTTGAGTGCTGCCGCCATTCCACTGTGTGCCATATTGTGGTAGCCAAGCAGCAGCACTCTCCTTCATGCACAATGTGCATTAAAGGAGAACTATGGGGTCAGTGTTTTTCCCCATAGTTCCCCTACGGGTCACGGGAGGACATAAACTAGCGTCCTCCCGTGACCTAAAGCTCAGTATACCGCGAGCTACAGCTCACTATATACGGAGACCGCCGCAGCCGACATGGATCCTGACATTACTATCGAGATCCACCCAGCTGCATGATTGACAGCTGGCTCTGCCTATCTAGAGGCAGATCCAGCTGTACCCACCCCCTCCCCTGTTCGTTCCTCCAGTCAGTGCTGGAGGATCGGAGTGGGGAGGGGGAGAATCTCTGCAGGGAGCCGTGAGTGACAGTTACGGCTCTCTGCAGGGACAGGATCATGAAGTGAGCGAGCGACGGTTATGTGTTCTCTCACTTCCTGATCTAAAGAGCCGACCAATGACAGTTTAATTGTCACACATCAGCTCGAACTATGAGGCTGAGTCCTCCTTTTAAAGAGCAAGCTCACTTTCCCAAGTAATATGGGAAAATGGAATTACCCAATCAAATCTGAACCCCCCCCTTCCTCCCCGGCTATACTTACATTTCGGTGAACAGTCCTTACCCTCCGCCTGTACAGTCCAGCCCTATGCATTTTGAATTTTTTTGCTGGCAAATTGCAAGCACTCATTGAGAAGCACTATTTAGCACAGTCAAATACAGTTTTGATTAGGGATGCACCAATACAGAATATTTGGGCAAGTACTCGCCCAAATGCTCCGATACCTTCCCCAATACTGGAACTTCTGGTCAGCTGAAGATTTCCTCTGACCGGCAGTGCCGTAGGGGAACATGGAGCCAGCTTCCCGTGCAATCAGAAAGCGGGGCAGCGACTAATGACCCACCCCGGTTTCCTGATTGGCTTTCCACCATGAATAGGTTAAATCATGATCCATAGTACATAACATGTAGTTGTACTATGGATCATTTAAAGTTGCCTGTCCCTTTATGAAAAAGTATCAGTAATTGGTATCGGCAAGTACATGAGGGGATGTACTTGTACTTGGGCCTGAAAAAGTGGCATCGGGAAATCCCTAGTAAAAATCCTTCTCCACTCCCTCCTCCAATCATCTCCTTGATTTCAAATATCAATGGGAGGGTTGGCAGCTCTTTCTTCAAGGATGGATAATACTTTCTCATTTTAGACTCTGGAGGTTGCACCTCCTCCTCCCAATCAATTGCCTCTTTTACTGCTTTAACAAATGGCAGTACTAGAGCAAAATCAAACACTGCAGGTTCCTCGGAAACCTCCGAATCTGAGAGCTGAACCTCTGAAGGGGCAGGTGTAGAGTGGCGTGACCTCCGACGTAATCCCTAATGTAGAGGCTTCCGTGGAATTTTTGTCATCCAAAAACTGCTGCATACTTTTTTCCACTGCCTCTTGGATAAAAATCTGGACATCCTTTGCTTCCGACTCCTTCCCGCCATATCCCAAAAACAGGTCTCGCAAACCAGCTTTCCAATCATGGCCTGAACCCCGCAGGCCCAACACTGCCCTGACTGCGGGCGAGGGGATCTGCCCAAGCGTGATGAATATGACCTTCCTCCCCGCTGAAAGCCTCTTAATGACTCCCGACGATCCGGGCTGTCAGAATGACCATGGCGGGACCTTATAGATTTTCTGGAAGCTTTTTTGTGCTGACGGAGATGGCGGACTGATAGCAGCAGGTACCAAAAAACTATAGAAGCCAAAGAACAGCCTGAAAATATAGTGAAAAGTAAGCCCAAGACACTGACAGCCAAAGGACGCAAGATAGAGAGTAACAGAGAGTCACAGGCAACAGAGCAGAAAAAAAGCATCAGCAGGTTATTTCATAGACAGAAAGGACAGAGCCCACGAGCAAGCCTGTCTGACATATGTGTAGCACTGGGGAAAGCCTGACAAGCCACCCAACAGCTGAAAGAAGACTTGGCAATCCGCTTTCCCCACTCAATCTAGCAGCAGCAGCAGGACGCTCTGGAGAGCTTCCCGCCCGCTGCTAAGCAAACACTGGGAACAGTCAGAGAGAAGGTAAAAGAAAAACAAGGTAAAAAGGAAAAAAAGACAGCTGTTTAAGCTGTATATAACATAGATTGCCCCTGGACGAAAGGCGCACGCTGAATCAGGGAGATTTACTCCCAACATCAACATCCTCCACTAGGAGAGCCAAACCTGTGGGAAGTGGGGGAAAGGATCTTCTCAAGGCAACATCATACTCCTGATGACCTGAGCGAGACAGAAAACAGAACGGGGTGGGGGGAGGGGGGCGAGCTCAAGCTGTTTTTTATTGGCTAGGAAAGGGTTGTCCTGGGTGGGATCAGAGGTGGAGCTGACCCATAGGAATGTTGACATGAGGAGGCCAGGAAAGTCATTTTCAGTTTAAGCCTGACAAATTCTGCTGCAGGAGGTGCATTGCGGTGCCATTTATTTGAATAACACCCTAAACACTCCTCTCACCCCAGTGTGATCGCCTGCATTGGAACGTGCAGTACTGCAGTGCCCTGCGTTTCAGTGCAATTGCAAAAAATTGTGCATGCAGTTTTATTCTGAGGAAAACTTAGTAACACTTCATCTGTGTATTTTATTTTAAATAAAAGATAGTATTAATTTTTTTTATCCGATTTATCGAAAAGAACTAATGGATTATGAAAAGGGAAATATCAGGTGTCCGTTTAGACCTCTGATATTTCCCCAGAGCCAATGACAGTAAAGTCAAAAAATAAACATATTTAATACAAAAATAAGGTTAAAAAATGTTATTTTATTTTTAAGTTTAGAAAAAAATAAATACAAATAAAATATTTAAAAAGATTGAGAAACAAAATTAGTTTTGGCCTGACAAATTTGTTAATTTTGGTCAGAAATTTTCATTTCGGTGCACTTCTAATAAATTTGTGTGTGTATATGTGTGTGTGTGTGTGTGTGTGTGTGTGTGTGTGTGTGTGTAAATATATGTATATGTGTATATATCAAATATAGTAAAGTTAAAGCGCTGTGCACGGATCCTGATTAAGTAAAAACAACTAGGGGTGCTGCCCCACTTCAGCCGGGAGAAACTGTAAAACTGGAATACAAAAAAGGACAGAAGGGCGCCCAACCTAATGCAGATTATTTTTTATTTTAAAAGACACAAAGATAAAATTGCAATGGTACTCACAATGGAGGGTCATAAAACAGCTTGTGTGGATGTTTTGGAAGAAACAGCAGTTGAGACTGCAATCTGCCTGTGTGCCACTGTAGTGTGGCGGCGTTGACGCGTTTCCGGGGGCGTGGCCTGGCTCGAGACCAAGATGGACGCTTAGATCTTCTCTCCTGACACCCCTCTATAAGCTTTTATCTGGGCATCGCCCACCCGATATTACCTCCACCATGGGGAAAACTGGGAGAAACACCCCGGCAACTAAAAATCCAAAAGAAACAAACTCTCAACCTGGAAGGAGCCTCCCGGAGGAATATTCACCAAACAGCAGCCCTGATAGACCGTCGATGGAAGACCTTCAACCACCTCATCCAGACCTGATGGGACAGATGCCCCGTATGTCCGACCTCAATACCATAGCTTCGGATATCAAGTCTACGCTATGAGCGGCGATATCGGAGCTAAAATCTGACCTTCACTCCCTAACAGGTCACATCCTCTCGATCGAAGAAGTGACCACACGCCATTCTGCGGCATTGACTAGGGCTCGGCAGACTTCTAATGCACACACCACCCGCATGCTCGAGATGCACCGTCATCTGGAAGATCTGGACAACCGAGGCCGCCGCCACAACCTGAGAGTAAGAGGTGTCCCAGAGACCGTGGAGACGGATCAACTTGAACCTACACTACTTCTCATCTTCAACGGCCTGCTAGATAGGCCACCTGAATCTCCTGTTAGCATGGAACGCTTTCATCGCGCTCTATGTCCTAAAGGAAGATAAGCCGACCCTCCTCGTGGCATCATATGCTGCCTGGTGGATTATCGCCTGAAGGAAGATATCCTTCGCGGGGCAAGGGAGAAACCGCAGATCCTCTTTCATGATGCAGAAATAAAGTTGTTCCAGGATCTCTCCCACATTACCCTACAACACAGAAGGGCCCTCAGGCCTCTGCTGCAATCCCTCCGATCACGAGGCATCGCCTACAGATGGCGCTTTCCGCTTGGCCTGGCTGCCACATTATCAGGCCGCACCTTCCTCCTCACGATCCCGGCAAATCTCCAGAAGTTTTGCGAGCAACTCCGTATCCCCCAAGTGGATCTTCCGGAATGGTACGCGGATTTTCGTCTACATGATGGGCCTCCTCCACTCTCATCGCCAAGCTCCCCAGATAGAAGGCTGCTTCACACCCCGACTCGCAGAATGGATCGTTTATCGCACCAATAAGGCCCCTTTGGGTTCCAGATTACCCCCTGTCTAACATCCCCCTCATTGCTAACCATAACGCACACAACTCGTATCAACACCCGGTCGTTACACACCTTGGAAAACTGGATTTTTGACAACATGGATCACAGGTACTGTTTATGTTCTTCTGCTTACAGTGGCACCCTCTCCCTCCGACGCCGAGCTCTCTGAGACTTCCACTATCTCCCTTTGCCCCCACCGTGGCCAGCCCCACCGACCCCTACCAGCTCTCCCTACCAGTCATGGCGGTCCGCCACAACTCGTAACCCTCCTCCCCCCTTCCTAACCCCCCGGATCAACCTTGATGCTTTAGCCTCATCACAAAAAACTTCCAGTCATGGAGGTCCGCCACAACTCGTAACCCTCCTCCCCCCTTCCTAACCCCCCGGATCAACCTTGATGCTTTAGCCTCATCACAAAACACCCGCAATGTAACAATAACTTTTGGACATTTGCCGCTGCCACTGTCTGCCATAGACCATCACATTGACACTTCATTTTATCCCCCAACTAGTCTACTCCTGCTACGGATCACCCACGATGTTTTGGGCGCGTGGGCCGAAGATGAGCGGGCTCTGTGGCAAGGAAATGCGCAGATATATATGTCTTGCCTACAATGTTCTTTGAAACAGCTACAGTTGCACTCAAACCTTGTAAGCTACATTTCCAGTCACCCAGTGCTCCCCAGTATTCCACTCCTCTAACACCCGCTCCTCTCCATGCTTCCCCCCCTTACCCCTCAACCTTAGAGATCGCCCTCCACCCATCGTGGTCCCCAACCCAGACATGATCCTCTAGTCTCCCCGCTATACGGATGCTCCACTGTAACTGTTGGGGGATTTAGCCTGCTGGAGAAGACGCGGACCCATCTGATCAGACTACGCAAGATGCATATACCCTATTTGTAAATTATATGATTTCTTTAATCATATTAATGTTGTCATCATCGGCATGGTTTAGTGCTGCCAGTTGGCGCTGCCCTGGGACCGCACAGGGGCTCGACGTTCTGAAGGAGCACACCCGGTGTCACGCGGGGCCGGGTAGTGTCGACGCGGCAGATCTCATTGATGCTGGGCAGCCGCTGATGGCTATACTAGAGTTCGCCATCATCATCTATAACACTCGCTGGACCCGTTCCTTCAGATCACCCTCCCCTCCTATCCCTTCCCCCTTCCTCACATTTCCCCCCTCCACCACCCTGATCCTTCTTCCATAATATCCACTATAGCTGTCCTTTCCCCTCCCCGGACGCAGACATGCCCGGGGGGGGGGGGGACCTGTAGACGGCGGTAGTCGCTAAATCACCCGAAGTGAAATTGATGGCAAATGTTGATTTGACTTTCCCATTCACACTGTAACTACAAACTAGATTTATCGTATCACATGGTGGGTACGGGGACAGCCGTTGCCAACGGCTGCACGGGAAAACATTTGGCGGGAAGAAATGTACTGTTTGAGACGAAACATACCGCTGGTGTCGCCTCGGGCATAGGGTTCCTTATTACACCTCTAGAGATCATACACCCTACCCAATAGTAATTCCTCAGCCTCCCGATCCCTCTCTCCCCACATTTCCCCGATCCCCATCGGCTCTCACTCCCGGCACCAGATGATCCCCGGGTCCGGTCCTTCCCCAGCGCCTCCCGGACTCCATGATCTCAGGCGACTCGAAGCGCACTCCCTTTGAACCTGGCATGCCAACCCGAACAAAGTACCCCCCTCAACAATGCTCAACTGCTGCACTGCATAACATTAAAGGTACGCAGCTTTAACTCGTTCTTGATATAGGGCACGAATAGCTGCTTTGGAACAGCACTTGATCGGAGGGTCGGGCAACTTCCCGCTGAGTAGTTGTGGGGGTGGGGGGAGGAGGTCGCCACACTCTATCCCAAATGCGCTACCTTGCAGCCGTTAGCTCTCTCGCGCATTATTATGGTGCTCATGTTGGGGTCCCCCTCCCTCCTACCCTTCCCCTCCCTGGCTTCACCCTTAGATGCAACACCGAACCCTACCCTTGCCCTCAGTCCCATCCCTTCCCCCTCCCTGGGTCTAACCCACGGCCAACTCTTATCCAAGCTCCCACGGAAGGGAATGGGGGGGATCGTTGCCCGAGGCAGACGCTAACATACCGGTATAAATTTGGCTGCATATTACCTCTTATTTGTAATGCTGACGTGATTGTGCTTGTTAAAAGATTTTATTTCATGTTGTAGCCTGAATCCATGTTTTTGCATTATGACCCAACGTTGCTACAAGGCTTATGTCTAGACCGGGGCCATGCCCGTAATATGACTCACATTTTGCTGTTCCCCCTAGTTGTTGCAGGGGTTGAACGCCACTCCTAGAGTCGTGTATACACTACCCCACCATAGTCCTTAGTAGCTGTTTTTTTACATGTTTCCCATATGGATGGAAAAGGTCCCCAGACCCCAAAACAATGCTACCTACTCCATACTTATTACCCCCCTCACCCCTTGCCCTTAGCCAAAACCTGCAAGACCCAGGTGCCTTGAGAACCTCTCTTGGTTATATACCCCAGTCACATCCCTCTTTCATCTCCTACGCCCCCCCCCCTTCCCCCTTCCCGCCCGCCTCCTTCCATTTCTAGTGAGCTTTAACCTGCCCCCTGTTCTTCCAATACGCACGACATCCCCCCCCACAAGTACGTCTATACACCATGGACAGACCCGACGTCTCCACCCACGCCGCTCCAATCTCAGTGAAAGTCCTATCGTTGAATGCCAAAGGACTCAACGTCCCGGAAAAGAGATCCCAATTCCTTCGGGCATTCTCGCATCACAAAGCTCAAATAGTGCTACTTCAGGAAACGCATTTTAGATCTGACGCCATACCCACATTAAGCAACCGCAAATTTCCTATAGTCTATCACTCCACATCGGCTAGTTCCAAATCTAAAGGGGTATCCATCATTATCTCGGCCCACATTGACCTTCAAATCACTGACCAATTAATTGACCCGGAAGGTCGTTACATCCTTCTAAAGGGCAAGCTACATAACACTCCGATCACCATTGCCAATCTCTACTGCCCCAACGCTGACCAAGCCCATTTCCTTCGCAAAGTGTGCTCCTTACTGCAGGATTTTACAGAGGGTAAGCTTATTCTAGGTGGGGACTTCAACGTACCGTTTAATCCCCTCCTAGACTCCTCCACTGGCAAATCATCGGTCCCCTTCCGTAGCTTGCGCTCCATTAAGAAACTCCTGACGTCCCTTAACCTTCATGATACCTGGAGATTCCTCCATCCCACAGTGAAGGACTTTACCTTCTTCTCCCACCCACACTCTAGCTATTCTAGATTGGATTATCTCTTCCTTTCTCAAAGAGACCTGCCCAACTTGGTGGGTGCCACAATTGAACCTATGATCCTCTCGGACCATGCCCCGATATCCATGACCATCACGCTCCCTCTACAATCTTCCCGCTCTCATGTATGGAAACTGAACCCTTCCACGTTGGGAGAACCTACCCATATATCGACGATCCAAAACAAGCTCCAGGAATTCTTTGCCTTGAATGCCAACACTTGTTCTTCCCCACTGATGTTGTGGGAAGCACACAAAAGTGTAATTAGAGGAGAATTCATCCGTATCCAAGCCCTCCTCCACAAACGGAATAAAGCCAGAAGCGCCGCTCTACTTGCACGTATAGCCACCTTAGAGGAACTACACAAACGATCCTTAGCCCTGTCTCACTTGTCGGAACTGACCCAAGCGCGTAATGATCTCCTTCAACTAATCCACGAGAACACCAAAAAGGCCTTTATATCCCGCAGCAAAATATATTATGAACATAGTAATAAAGCAGGGAAGTTCCTGGCAAGGGCCTTGAAACGCCAAAAGGCAACCCGCACGATCTCTCAAATCGTAGACGCTTCAGGCGCCAAACATTTGGATACACCACAGATAATTTCCCAATTCCGGTCCTACTATGGAAAACTTTACGGCATTGCTGCCCAACACCCCTCTACCCCCGCCCACAACACCAGATCAGAACTCATAGACTCCTTCTTGACAGAACATAGCCCCCCCTTTAAGCAACGCATCTAGAACAGACCTGGAAGCCCCCTTCACAGCCCAAGAAATCCAGGTAGCGATATCACAACTGAAGCCAGGGAAGAGCCCTGGTCCCGACGGCTTTACATCTCATTACTATAAAACCTTCTCGGAACATCTTATCCCTCACTTCTTGTCCGCTTTCGACCTGACCCCCAGACAACCACACGAATCGGTCCACTTTCTGGAGGCCCATATTGTCGTGCTGCCGAAGCCCGGAAAGGACGATTCCCTATGCGCAAGCTATCGCCCCATATCCTTGCTCAATATTGATGTTAGGCTACATGCTAAAATACTCGCTAACCGCTTAGCTTCTCTCCTCCCCGACATAATCGACGGTGATCAAGTAGGCTTTATAACGGGACGGGAAGCACGTGATAACACCACGAAAGCGATAGGCCTTCACCACTGGATTAAAAGCAGAGTCCAGGCAGGCTTCTTCCTATCTACAGATGCTGAGAAAGCATTTGATAGGGTTGCGTGGGATTACCTCTTCGCTGCCTTGGCTCACCTCGGCGTGGGCCCCCGCATGCTGGACCGCATAGCCCTATTGTATTATAATCCGACTGCGAAGTTCCGGGTAAACGGCGCACTGTCGGAGGGCTTCCCCATTCTCAACGGTACGCGGCAGGGGTGCCCCTTATCTCCCCCGCTTTTTGTGATGGCATTAGAGCCCTTTCTCCGGAAAATACGCTCGGATCCCAACATACATGGGTTTCATACACCTTACAAAGAATTTAAGGTGGCTGCATTTGCGGACGACTTGCTGTTTTTCTTGACACAGCCGAGAATATCGCTCCCCAATCTACTAAGTGCATTCCAGGATTTTGCATCAATCTCATTCTTCAAAATCAACCTTTCCAAATAAGCCGCATTAAATGTCTCCCTTCCTGATGACCTGGTCCAGTTCTGCAAACTACACTTTCCCTTTCGTTGGGCGGACACCTCCATTACCTACCTGGGCATTGAACTTCCCACTGCCTTGCAGAAGCTATACTCCCTTAATTTCGCTACTCAATTGTCCCGATTACTACTAGATATGAAGGAGTGGAACAGGGGGCTATACTCCTGGTTTGGCCGTGCAGCAATTCTCAAAATGACAGCCATGCCACGACTGTTGTACTTGTTCCAGATGGTGCCCATCGCTCTTCCCAAAGCCTTCTTCTCCTCGGTTAATGCCCTTTTTCGTACCTTTCCTTGGGAGGGTAGGTCACCACGTATCGGATTCTCAACTCTAACACGCTCAAAATCCTCTGGAGGTATAGGGCTCCCGCATGTACAGAATTATTATCGGGCTTGCCATTTAACGCGCATTATAGACTGGACCAAGCATGGCCCATATAAAGAATGGGTCCTGATAGAGCAGCTCCAACTAGGTTCACCAATAGGCTCTCCTACGGAATCTACACCATTATGGACATATATGCAACCTCGCCATTATCTCAATGATAGGCAAATTAAACAACACTTTACACTCCCCCTTACCGCCCTTGAACAGCTCTGCACGTCTCCGGGCAGAATCACACACACAGTATCGGAGTCATACTCCTTACTGTTGAGCTCTTCCACACTGTCACCCACGCCATCTACTAAGAAATGGGAAGCAGACCTATCTACCAATCTCACCCCACAAGACTGGGAGAGGATGGATGTACTCTTGCTGAAAGGCTCAATGAACGTACAGATCCAGGAAACCAATTACAAGTTAAGGTCGAGATGGTACAAAACCACTGATCTACTACACTGTATTTTCCCTAACACGCCTAATACCTGATGGCGCTGTTCACAGGAAGTTGGCACGCTCCTCCACATTTGGTGGTCGTGCCCCCTGATCGCAACCTTTTGGTCAAATACTCTCGCACATAAGAACTATAACAAGTGTCACACTAGAATTCAAGGCAATCTCTCCTACTATTTCACTTCGATGCCTCCCACCACATTACCAAGAAATCTCAGGTAATACATCTACTGAATGCGTCCAAAACCGTGATCCCCAGACATTGGAAGTCGACACATCCACCGACAATCAGAGAATGGCTAGCACGGGTAGACACTGTGGCAAACATGGAAGAGCTAATTGCTTATGACAGAGATACCACACCTCAATACCTGAAAACCTGGACAGCCTGGTATCTATTCAAGGGCACGGACTTATACGTTTCCCTTGTTCAGCCATAAACGGCTCTCCCACTTCTGAGGACCTAACACCCCTTCAATACCCATGACCCCCTACACCTCAGCCAGCCTCTAACACACATCCTAGCCACTTCGGGGTACACAGGAGGCGGGGCGGGAACAAAGGTAAGAAGGTCTCCCACTTTCCACTTCTCTCTTCCACTACAGACTACCTCTCCATGACCCTCCCTTCCCTCTCCAGCTCTTCATACCTCCCATCCTCCCTCATTCTCCCACGGATTTTTCTTTTTTTCTTATACCATACACCCTGATATCTGTGCAAACCACTGGACATACCTTTAAAACCTCAGCTCATAGCCGGGACTCCCCGTAGCGTAGAGCCCACTGCTTCCAAGGGAGGACTATACAACTTTTTAGCAACGTTTGGGCATACCAATTTGGTTTACCACACCTTTACCTCCCAAGGATGTACGTCGAGGCCTGCCGCCAATGCACCGTGATCAGGATACTCTCTTACCGATCTCACCAGAGCTGGTCACCCTGGATCTTCCCCCCTCACCTCCACTTATAATATAGAATACACTTTATGTTAGCTACATTATTTTTATGTACTTGCTATTGCGTAACTGTTTATATTTCTTATCACATAAATAAAAATTTACATGTGAAAAAAAAAAACTGCGCTGTAATAAAGCGGACTAGCTTATATAAAAATAAAAAAAAATAATCAGCCCACTAATTGATAATGAAAATAATGAAAAAGCCCTTCTGCCTTCCTTTAGGGTTGCCTGAAAACTCTCCTCTTCAGGGTACCTCTTAAAAACTGTACATCTACATTTACTCCTTCAGCCAGCTCAACTCCCGTAGTTATTACCTTCTGTATCATTTGCCCCTCCTTGTAAGCTCTCACGAGCGGGTCCTCTAATCCTTTTGTATGGTATTGTACTTGTACCATCTTCCCATATGTTGTAAAGCGCTGTGCAAACTGTTGGCGCTGTATAAATCCTGTATAATAATAATTTCCAATAGTTTGTGGAGAGGGGACCATAAGGCTGGGTTCACACCAGTGCAAGCATTACCACACTTGTGGCACATTGTGAATGCGTTGGACAGTTCTGCGATAAAAAGACACCTGCATGATTTTAACACAACTCAATTCAGCGCACAGGTGTGAACTACACCTACTGAAACTAGGCTGTTGCATTGTCCACCACTGCTCAACGGCTGTAAAGTGAACCAGCCTTAAGCTAGCCATACAAGATTGGATTGTGGCCGATTAATGCTGAATTGTCCAAAATACAATCCATGGGTGTCCCTGTCGGCACCACCTGACTTTGACAAACTTCAATCTGAAAATCAAATTCTCAGCTGAACAATGACTTCCGATCTGAGTGTCACGCGTGTTTGTTTTGTGAACTGCCTAACTTCCCATACTGTCCTTGCAGGAGATGAGACAGTTGGATTTCTGAAGTAGATTCTGTAAAACTGGTGTTTTACAAACGAAAATTAAACAATGCATGTACTTGTATCATAATGCTAACCATAAAGTGGTGATCTAATGGTTTGATATCTGATATCATTCAAATTATATAATGTATGCCTCATAGACACTGAGATTGTAACATGTTATAAGAATAATATGCATCATACATGAGGTTCTGCCAGCTTCATTTATTAACTCTGCTTATTTGGCTGTTTTTCTTTTGCAGACAGTAGTAATACCAGGTCCAGTATTAAAACCTTGGCAGAAGCTGGAAGATTTGGAATTAGAGGGAGAAAACCCTGCACCAATGCAGTAGAACAAGTAACAAGCACTATTCCTCTTTCGTGAATTAGTGAAACCTCAATTTATTGTTAATCTTGGGACCTGCCACACAAACAGCAAATACTCCAAATGGTGGAAATTTGTCCAAATCGCACATCTTCTGCGGTTCCTTCTTTAGAAATTTGTATGGGTTTTTTTAAAATATATTCTAAATGTTATATTACCACTGGTACAGAAGGTTTCTGGGGTCATTAGGACATTTCCAATTGTTCTGCTGCAGATTTGTTTCTGTACTCAATTTTAAGTGATTTAGCAGAAAGCTCTAGGAAAGTGGTAATAAAACTTCTATTCATTCTTGTATAAACTGAACAGTTTGTTAAAATAAATACTTATTTTGAGTGAGCACATTTTGGCTTATTTTAATGCTATCATATTTTTATTATTATTATTTACTTTTACAATTGTATATTCTTGCTGTACCATTTGTTTATAACTATAACTCACTGCAATCACTCAGCCTTCCTAATCGATGTTTGCTGGTATAAAGCATCTACTAGAGTGTGGGCATTTTTGTTTATGACTTATAAACATGCATTGTAAAGCGAAATGTTAAAGCACAGCCATTGTGCAATAACACAGCCTGCAAATATAGATATCGTATTGTGTGTGTGTGTGTGTGTGTGTGTGTGTGTGTATATATGTATGTATGTATATATATATATATATATATATATACTGTATATATAAAAAATTTTAGAGGAAAACTGCATGCTCAGTGACAATATAGATCCTTTTAGTCCCCCAACTCACCCATCGAGCACATGCAGATCCTTAGCTATGTATGGGATCATCTGTGACCGCCCTATCCTGGATCTCAGGGTGGCCTGTAAGTGTTCTCCACGGGGGACGCATATGATCTTGTTGCTTTTTCAGTGTCCCCCAGGCTGAAAGCATCCCAACGACGGCGGACAGACAATCTGTCAATCCTGCAAGTGGTAGCCTGCATGGTTAAATAAAACAGTAAGACACCACATCAAAGACAAGAAGATAGCATTTATAAAATACAAGATGGAGGGGACTGCATTGGCATTCCAGAGCTACAAGCAATGCAATAAGAGATGTAAACATGAAATCCGGGCAGCTAAAATAGATTATGAAAAGCATATCGCCACAGTCAGTAAACAGAACCCACAAACATTCTTCCAATATATAAACAGTAAAAGGTTAAGAAAAGAGCAGGTCGGCCCAATAAAAGATAAAAACAGGAGATTAATCACAAATGACAGGAAGAAGGCTGAATTATTGAATTAATTTTTCTCCTCGGTATACACAAGAAAAAGACGGGTTTAATGGAGATAAGAAGGTGAGTAGCTCAGGCCGTAAAATACCGCAGTGCTTGGCAGCCGGGATTCAACAAAGGCTTGAAAACCTTAATGCAAATAAATAATTAGGACCAAATAACCTGCCCCCCAAGGTACTTAAAGAACTCAACTGGTTATAGCGAGACTATTATTCCTCATCTTCAAGGACTCCATAATGACTGGTAAGGTACAAAGTGACTGGCGGAAAGCTACAGTAGTACCAATATTCACAAAAGGTTCAAGATGCCAACCTGGGAACTATAGACCAGTCAGTCTAACATCAATAGTATGCAAACTATTTGAGAAGATGATAAAGGACTATTTAGTGGATAAGTGATAATCAGCATGGATTTAGGAGGGATCGTTCTTGTCAGACCAACCTACTGACATTCTACGAGGAGGTGAGTAGAGATCTGGATAGAGGGAAGCCTGTGGATGTGGTATATCTGGATGTTTGCCAAAGCTTTTGACACGGTACCACATAAACGCTTGGTACACAAGCTGAGGTCTATGGGCATAGATTTAATGGTGTGTCCATGGATAGAGAACTGGCTACAGGAACATGTCCAGAGAGTATTGATAAAGGGCTCTTTTTCAGATTGGTCTATGGTGGATAGTGGCATGCCCCAGGGTCCTGTGCTGGGCCCCACACTGTTTAATCTGTTTATTAATGATATCGGGGAAGTATTAACAGCCATGTTTCGGTGTTTGCTGATGATTCTAAATTTGGGAGGTCAATAGACACGGACTTAGACACTATAACATTACAGGAGGACCTGGATAAAATAGAGGATTGGCAACCATATGGCAGATGAGGTTTAATGTTGAAAAATGTAAAATAATGCATTTTGGGGTTAAAAAGAGGCAAGAAGAATACACATTATTGTGTACTCAACTAGGGAAGTCAGAAATGGAAAAAGATCTGGGGGTCATAGTAGACCATAGGTTGAATAATAGTTTGCAATGCCAGGCTGCGGCAAACAAAGCGAGCAGAGTACTGTCTTGTATTAAAAAGCGAATGTACTGTAGAGACAAAGCAATCATTTTGCCACTTTACAGATCACTGGTTTGGCCTCATCTATTGTATGCAGTCCAGTTTTGGTCACCAGTACACAGAAACGATGTCCTGGAGCTGGAGAAAGTCCAGAGAAGGGCAACAAAACAAATTAAGGGGCTGGAGGACCTAAACTATAAGACAAGGTTACTAAATTTAAACTTGTTCACGCGAGAAGTGAGGAGATTAAGAGGGGATATGATTTTTATGTACAAAATGTTTAGTGGTGATGGCAACATCAGCAATAAACTTTTTACAGTAAACTCGGTAACAAAGATAGAGGCCACCACCTAACACTGGTGGAGAAAAGATTTAAAAGGGGCTTTTTTTTTTCAGTCAGAGCAGTTAAAGTCTGGAACTCGATGCCACAAGAAGTGGTATCAGCTGAGAGTATTGAATCATTCCAAAAGCATTTCGATACCTTCCTCAGCGACCGCAACATACAGGAGTACAGGTACACTTAAAAACAAGGACACACAGGGACTTGTGTACACATATACATATGCACAATCACGCACAGACACACAAAGGTTGGACTTGATGGATCTGCATCTTTATTCAACCTCAAATACTATGTAACTATGTAAGTGCACTCACCACGTTGTCAGGCTGCACAGTAACAGACCGCAGCCAGCAACCTACTGTATTACTATTTGGGGGTCTTTGTCGGCTGTTTTGGGGTCGGATTTGCATTGCCCCAGCTTCCCTTCCATGGGTGCACACACCACGTGGTCGGGTTGTACAAAAATTGAGGCCACGGCCTGCTGGGGCTGAGCGGTGCAGCCTCCATGTTGGCTGTGGGCTCTTCCTTATTGCGATGTCACTTTCTCTCTTGGGTGCTCATACTACCAGTTGGGCTGTGCATAATTCAAGGCCACAGCTTGCAGCCTGTTGATGCTGCAAGACCCGCCTGCCTCCTGCCCTTCTCTTTGTGACATCACTTCCTCCCAAAGGGTAATCGTGCTACGGGTCGGGCACTACAAGCACGAGGCCACGGCCTGCTGGAGCTGGTAGCAACGGCTGCCATTTTTGCTGTGAGTTCTGCCTTTCTCTTTGTGAGGTCCCTCGGACATGGGAGAGGTGGCACACGCTTGTCCTGTTGGCAGGTATCGCCATGGCTTCCCAAGAGGGGAGGCCTCCGGGAGTGGAGGGCCCAGGGCGTTTAGATGCCTTGAGCCCCAGACCGAGCCCCCATATGCTAAAAGCTTGCTTTGCGCAGGGCCTAGTTACTAATCTACAGAACAGTGAAGCACCTGCTGTCAGGGCAGTGAGTGTAACTTGTGCCTGTTTTTCACATTGGTATATTGCTGTTTTTCTTGCAAGCTGTTTGCAGCAGACAATACATTAATGCCTTTTGTTCAGACTGGGTGTGTCCTCAGACCCCTTCTCCTTCCTTCAGGTGGGGGTTCATCCTCGGATTTGTTCTGAGTTTGGACATGGTCAACAGACTTGCAGGACCTGTGACACATCGGGGGGGGGCGGGGTTCAGCGGCCCTGTAGCTTCTGCTAGTGCATTTTCCCAGTTTGGCCTTCTTTTGGTATGCTCCTTCGAATTGATTTGGGAACACCGGCGTATGCATTCACTTTTGCTGGGGATATGAGCTTTTCCTTTTGTTGGCAGCCTCCTACTCGTATAGGTTAGGATATTTTACTGTCCCTGTGGATCTGGGGATGTCCTGCCTTAAGTGGTCATGTTCTGCTTACGCAGAAGGACCTGCATTGCCTTTTTCTGTTATGGCACACAAACAGGTCCTGCGGGACTACTTTTATTGTCTAAAATGTTTGTCTACCAGGTCCTGGACGGAGATATCCAGTCGGGGTATACCTGTCTACATGAAGGCTATCGTGGCGACCCAATGGTGGTGCAGGCTGTTGCCTACTCATTGCATATTCGGATGTATCTGCAGTCTTGCCTGCATTGTGAGAACGCTGTCTGCATGTGTCTTTTGTTTCCTGAGGGAACTCAAAAGACACATGCAAAAGGAACCAGTAGTGGTTGTAGAATGTGCTCTGCTTTGCGGGTGCCTTAAATTACTGATGAACAACTGAATCTTAAATAAGTGTTGGGTTTATTTACAAATAGGGATATACATACATTCTAATTACAATTAAGGGAAATTGGAGAGGGGTCCGTAGGGATAGGAATTGAGGTTAGGATCCTTCAGCTAGCAACACCATTCTCTATCTCTGTCTCTCCGCAGAAGGCTGCCACAAGGTTGCCAGCAAGCGCCGGACCTAAAACGCCCGAGTCAATTTGAAAAAATGTAAGTGTCGTTATCGGTTTTTAGTATTGGGACAGAAGTCAGTTATAAAGCAGAGTACAGAAGTCAGCAGTGTAACGCAGAGTGCATTGGTCAGTTGGTGCAACACAGGGTGCAGAGGTCAATAATGTAATGCAGAGGTCATTGGTGTAAAGCCGAGTGCATTGGTCAGTGGTGAAACACAAAGTGCGGAGCTCAGCAATGTAATGCAGAGTGCGGATGTCAGTAATGTATTGCAGAGTTCGGAAGTCAGCGGTGCATGTAACGCAGAGTGCGGAGGTCAGGTGTGCGTGTAACGCAGAGTGCGGAGGTCAGGTGTGCATGTAACAGAGTGCAGAGGTCAGGTTGTGTGCATAACGCAGAGTGCAGAGGTCAGCACTGCATGTAACACAGGGTGTGCTGGCCAGGTGTTCGTGTAACGCAGAGTGTGGAGGTCAGGTGTGCATGTAACGCAGAGTTCGGAGGTCATGTGTGCGTAACGCATAGTGCAGAGGTCAGCACTGCGTGTGATGCAAAGTGCGCTGGTCGGGTGCATGTAACGCAGGGTGCGTCGATCATGGTGCGTGTAAGGCAGGGTGCGTCGATCATGGTGCGTGTAAGGCAGGGTGCGGCGATCAGTGGTGCGTGTAAGGCAGGGTGCGGCGATCAGTGGTGCGTGTAACACAGGGGGCGGCAATAGGGTGCGTGTAACACAGGGGGCAACAATCAGGGGTGCGTGTAACGCAGGGTGAGCTGGTCAGGGGTGCGTGTAACGCAGTGTGAGCTGGTCAGGGGTGCGTGTAACGCAGAGTGCTGAGGTCAGGTGTGCATGTAACGCAGAGTTCGGAGGTCATGTGTGCGTAACGCATAGTGCAGAGGTCAGCACTGCGTGATGCAAAGTGCGCTGGTCAGGGGTGCATGTAACGCAGGGTGCGCTGGTCAGGGGTGCATGTAACGCAGGGGGCGTCGATCAGGGTGCGTGTAAGGCAGGGCGTGGCGATCAGTGGTGCATGTAACACGGGGTGGCAATCGGGTGCGTGTAACACGGGGCAGCAATCGGGTGTGTGTAACGCAGGGTGTGCGGCGGTCGGGTGCGTGTAACGCAGGCTGCGGCGGTCGGGGGTGCGTGTAACGCAGGCTGCGGCGGTCAGGGGTGCGTGTAACGCAGGGTGCGGCAATCAGCAGTGCGTGTAATGCGGGTTGCGGCGATCGGGTGCGTGTAATGCAGGGTGCGCTGGTCAGGGGGGTCACACGACGTCTATGCCCTTCAATAAGGCTTTCACACTATGTTCAATGTTCGGCATTATTTATGTATGCTCTTTCTGACTGCCCCACACCCCAAATAGACCATCCTCACTGTTCCTCAATTCATCAGACCCTATCTGTCCAGGGGAAGCTGTTTCTGATAGCAAGCTGCCTATTACTGTCAGAGTTGGTTCCCCCTCCGATATGGCTTCCACACTATTTCAAGGGTCAATGTCATGTGTGTATGCTCTCTGAAAGCTCCACACCATAAATAGACCACCATTACTGTTCCTCAATTCCTCAGACCCTATCTGTCAGTTATCATTTTAATCTTGTATAGATTGCAAAGTATACTGTCCTGTATACTGTTAAGGAAAAATTTGGACTCCCTGATACCCCGACTGGATATCTCCGTCCAGGGCCGGTGTAAGGATTTTTACCTACACAGGCGGAGGGGCATTTTTACACACACACACACACACACACACACACACACACACACACACACACACACACACACGCGCCCTCAGATGGCTGCCTATGCAGCCTTGCACTAGTGCTGACACTGATGGCAGTGAGAATATAAACAGCTTTGTCCGATCTACATTGTCAGCGCTTGCTCTCAACACGGTCTTGTGTCCGCCATTCAAGTTTCTGCCTTTTGATTCTTTCTATAGAGTCACAGCAGGGAGAGGAACATTGAGGGGAGGAATCAAAAGAGGAGCACCATCCAGTGCGTTTATCTCATAGTCTCATGGCATGAACACACTGGACCGTTTAATCCTACTTTCCCCGCATTCTGGGGTGGGAAGGGGTGTAGCATTGCTATTAATGTCAATGGCACCACAAGCACGCCTCTTGTCCGCAGTGCGATTGACTTCACTGGAACACGTGGTACCGCAATTTCCTGCATTCCAGTGCGGTGCGATTGCAAAAAAATATAGTGCATGCAATCACACCTCACTGGAATGTCGGGCATTGCAGTACCAAGCGATTCAGTGCAGTTGCTTGCACTGCGGGTGGGAGGCATGCTTGTGGTGCCATTGAAATGAATGGCACAGCCACAACCCCTCCCACCCCAGAACATGAGAGAAGTGGTTCAGTGCGTTCATGCCACCGTACTGTCAGGCGAACACACTGGATGGTGTGAACTCTGAAAACTGATTTTCTTGGAACCTCTTTAGTGGGTATGGAATGTCCTGTGGCATCACGATACCCAAACTGTCATTTGGGTTTTTTTTTTTTTTTTTTTTTTTAAGGTGGATCTTGAAGGGTGAGTAGTAATGTTAACTAGATAATGTGTTTCTATTGGAAGTAAATAATATGAGAATACAGTATGAAGGGAATTGATCAAAACTGGAGCAAACAAAATCTGGAGCAGCTTTGCATGACGACCAATCGGCATCTCTTTCATTTTCAAATCTTAACTGAACAAACTGAAGAGAGAAGCTGGTTGCCCTGCATAGCTGCTCCAAATTTTGTCTGCTCCAGTTTTGATAAATTTACCCCAATGTGTTTAATTAACGATTTCCAGCGGGTTCATGTAAATACACATCACCCGCTAGAAGTGGTTATACCAAGAACACGGCTGCTGCTGCAAGATTGCTCCTGTTGAAGACATGAATGAGTTTGTGTCGCACATGTTGGAAGCTGTTTATTCTCAATGCTCAGCCTGGAGGTCGTGGGTCTTCTGTGGCACTCAGTACACCTGGTTGTGTGGGCATGGACACAGGTGGTAGTTTCTTTGGAGGAAACGATATGCATACAAATGGACTGACACCCATCAGAGCCAGATTTAAAATCTTTCAGCTGTAAGCTATAAGGGCCGGTTCATACCATAAACAGTGCGTTCCAGAGTGGTCAGCCTCTGGAACACACTGTATTGCATTTTGGCCAGCTTCCTGCGTTCTGGAGCAGGAGGGGACGTGGCGGTGCATCAAAGCCAATGCAGCGTCGCCTCCTGGCCGCAGTACAATTACCCACACCAGAACGCGTGGCACATCAGTGTTCTGGTCCAATGTGATCTGAAAAAAATGCTGCAAGCACTATTTCACACACTGCATATGAATTGGGCACTATGACTTTAAGAGGCTTACAAGCTCACAGAGAAAGAAAGACACATCCACAGTGACACACACACACACACACACATGCAAACATAGTGACATACACACATCCACAGTGACATCCACACATGCAAACATAGTGACATCCACACATCATGAAAATACTAGTAATACAATGCCATATAATACAGTAACTTTTGAATCCATTTGGATTCATTTTGCGATGCCTTACGGGTGAGGGTAGCACCTCTCCAATGATTTTCTATTCTATCAATTCCCACTATTTTTAAACCTTTGTGGTCACGATTATGGAAGATTCTAAAATGCCTAAACAAACTGTGCTTCTTAAAACCCTTTTTGATATTCACATGCTCTTCTAATCTTTTCCTGAGCTCCCTAGTTGTCCTGCCCACATACTGTAACCCACATCGACATTCCAATAAGTAGGTTACAAATTTACTATGGCAAGAGATGAATTTCTTTATTTTATATTCTTTATTGGTTTTATTAAATTTAAACAAAGTAATTTTCTTCTTTGCTCCTATGGCTCTACAGCAGGGGTGGCAAACACAAGGCCTGCGGGCCGAATCCGGCCCGCCGGACCTAGTAATGTGGCCCGCACAGCAGCCACCTCATTTTGCCATGTCTCATGGCCCTATGTCAGTGGTGGCGAACCTATGGCACGTGTGGCCCTTTCTGCTGGCACGCAAGCCCAGGTTCAGGCCACAAAACATTAGGCAGCCGACGGGGCGAAATCGGCGGACGAGCGAGCAGTAGGAGAAGGGGGACGGAGCGGCAGGGGGTGGAGACAGAGGGAGATGGGGGTGACAGCTTACACAGTATTTACATGGAAAAAAAGCCTGTGCCTTCAAAGAAAGGGATTTTACGTTTAGGTGGATCTAATATGCTTTTAACCAATCTAGTCTTTAGATTAGGTGCCCTTCTAAAGATGATTTGGGAGTATTGGACCCAAGATTTTATCTTTCTTAAGGATGTGCCAATGTTTCCTAAAAATGGATTCCAATTTTCTGTACTGAACGGAATAATTAGTAATAAGTGATATGGGAAAAGATTAATTTGTCTTCAAAGAAGGTTCCAATAATACATTTCTATCCTTCTCCACCACCTGCCTTTGTATCCTACATAAATCCCTCTCCTCGTATCCTTTTTCCTTAAATCTTTCCATCAAAATCTGGGATTGTATATAGTAATCATCTGTATTGGTGCAATTCCATCTAATACAGGTATATTGTCCCTTAGGGATTCCACTTAGCCATTTGGGATGATGGCAACTGGATATAGGGTATGGCAGTGTAAGCCAATACCACGGTTTAGTTTGGCAATTATGGCACCCGGGACTCTCAGCCAGAGAAGCTGAGAGGGTCCAGAGAGTAAACCATTTTACAAGGAAGAACCTGGCCTTTCAGATTCTTCCAGGTTTTCAGAATTGTAACTGGGATCTGGAGCTCTGGAGATTTTGTAGAGCTCTGGGTGGGATGAGATCTCCAGTTCTGGGGCCAGGTGTTGCCAATGACCAGCTTGGGCTGATCAGGTGGTTGAGAGCAGCCTCATTAGGAAGCCAGCCCAGTGCTCAGAGAGGTGTGTTGTAGTTGTGTGTGTTCAGGAAGCACACGGACACAGGCTCTGGCAGTTGGAACAGCCGGGGGAGGCTGGAATTGGTCAGGAAGGTTGGTGACCCAAGGGACCTGTTGGACGCACTGCTGGGAGAGCAGTGTGAGTGCCCACGAGGGGAGAGGTTAGGAAGGTCGGTAACCCAAGGGACCTGTTAGACACTGCTGAGAGAGTCCGTGATCCACTGCTGGGAGAGCAGTGTGAGTATCACACAGAGGTGTGCTGAGAGGCTTAGAGCTGATGAGAGCTACTAAGGACTGTATATGCTACAAGAACTGTATATGCTGAAGAAGGCTGATTATTATGAGAATGTTGGCCTTTACGTGAACAAAAGACTATCATTTATGTTGCTGCTGGAAGCTGTCTTGTACAACAGCGGAGGTCTACCCTGTTGATGGAAAGAGACTTTTTGTGTTTTGCCCTTAATAAACTCCATTTTACTTGCATTTCCTGACTAGTGGAGTGTCCTTGTTACAAGGGATATATCCATTTTTATCCGTGGGCTTAAAAAAGTTTCTAGTATATAACCTCTCCCCATTTTTATATATATCTAAATCTAAAAATTGAACACTATTTTTATTGATATTACTGGTAAAAGTAAGATTATAGTCATTATGATTAAGGGAGTCAATAAAATTTTGAAAAGGATGTATATCCCCTTCCCAAATCACGATATTATCGTCGATAAAACGTTTCCACAATCGAATATTTTTATATCCCTTATGAAAAATGCTCCTCCCACTTCGACATGTAGAGATTGGCTAAACTCGGGGCAAATTTAGCACCCATCGCTACTCCTTTCTTAAAGGTAATAATTATTTATATACCAAAATAAATTCTTTGTCATAGCAAATTGTATACATTCTAAAATGAAATTCTTTTGCTCCCTTTTATATCCACCTCACTTATCAAATGCCCAATTTATCGCCTCCAGACCCTTCTGATGTGGGATCACTGTATATAACGAGGCAACAGTAGCCATAAGGATATTATTATTCCCTTTGAATCTATTAAGGATATTTAAAACCTCTTTACTACCCTTAAAAAAAGCCATAGTTTGGCATACCAATGATTGTAAAAGATAGTCAATGAATTCCCCCAACCTTGCGGTTAGGGAATCAATGCCACTGACTATAGGTCTTCCCGGTGGTGTTTCCATATTTTTATGGATTTTAGGCAAAAAATAAATCATAGGAGTTCGACTTACTGAAGGTATTAGATAATCTTTTTCTTTTTTGTTAAAAGTTCTTTTTTTTTAAACTCCATTGATCAATTTTTCCAATTCCTTTTTGAACTCGTTAGTAGGATTTTTCTTTAGTTTCTTATATGTGTCTATAGTTTGTATGCTATTATTAATTTCAGTTTCATTATACTCTTTATTCATTATCACAACTCCCCCTCCCTTATCAGCAGGTCTAGTGACCACCTCTTTTTTCTCTAGATTCAATCTCTTTATTTATAAAAGTTTTATTCTGAGCATTTTTAAATTCCAAGGATCTAACATCTTCCTCAACAAGACTTTTAAAAACAAAGTGATTCAAATTAATTTTAGGGTTAAAAACAGACTGATTCCTTAAAGTTTGGATATAAGTTCTAGTTTTATTAGGGGGTTTCACTTTTTCAGGCATCCCTGATGTACTAAGAAAGGGAACGCTGCTTCTACACATAACTGAGGTCTAATGACAAGGTTGGAGGTCATAGTGTTCGAAGGTGTACACATTGATGGAGGATCTGGCGTGTTGGAGGTCATAGTGTGTGAAGGTGTACACATTGGTACCTATTGTAAAAAACCTGTTTGTGGGGTGACAGCACTGGGGTTTTTGATACTTACCGGCAGAAATTGAGATAGAGTACATTGGTACAAACATTGTATTATTGTCACAGTAACCACTGACAGGGTTGTTCACATGGCTGGGTGAAGAGTTTGGGGAAGGCAGGAGAAGTGAACAATCTAGGACAACATAGCTGATATGGAAAAATTGTCCAATTCAGCTCACTTCCCAGTGTTGTCCTAGATTGTTCACTTCTCCAGCCTTCTCGTAACTCTTCACCCTTCTGTGTGAATAACCCTGTTGGAATGGTTTCTGGTGTGACAGCACCGGGGTTTTGGATTCACTTACCTGTATAATTTTAGATTATTGGTACAAAACATTTTATTGAAATATTATTGACACAATGACCACTTGGAATTGTGAGATAATAAACATGTCTGCACTTTATGTAATACGATTTCTGAGTGTTGATCAAGTGCACATAGTAACTGAGTAGATGTGTTTATTTTAGCGTAAGACTATTTTATATTTATTATTTATTGATATTATTAGTTTATATTTTATTTATAATGGAGAGTGGCTTCCTAAGTGTTGTAGTTTGTTGTGTTTGGCGTGGGATGCTAATGGGAAAACGTGCAAAATAATTGTGTTGCGCATTTCCTGTTGAGTCTATGGGGACAAATCACGCTGATCTGCCCAGAAAAAGCCTCCTGCACTGTCTGGTAACATGCATTTTTCTACATGCAACACTACATTTAGGTGTGAACAGGGGCTTTAGGGCTTGTTCACACGATTTTCTAGTCCAGATCTGGAGACCCGGTGCGATGCGTTTTTGACACGTTGCGCTTCGTGCATTTCCGGATGTGACATGCCCCCTGTCCCTCTTCCCCAAAGAAATGCCAACTCAAAATATTGTGGAAGACTTTTATTGAAATACATATTCACCAAACACTGACAGAGTGTAAAATACAAACATAGACATACATGCTGAAATATCAATATCTACATTATATATATATATAAAAATGACAAAAACAAAAAAAGAGGCCAGAGAAACCTTGATTGGTTCAGCTAACTGAGTCTTCTGATTCCGTGGGAGAATTCTCCCGACAGGCTGTAGAGAGAGAGAGCGCGGCTGGAGACAGAGCGCAGCTGGAGAGAGAGAAAGAGAGACAGGCAGGCAGGCTGGGGAGAGCGAGAGAGGCTGGAGAGAGGGAGGCTGGAGAGAGGTGCCAGAGAGAGAAAGAGGCGCCAGAGAGAGAGAGTGGAGGGAGAGGGGGGGCTGCAGAGAGAGAGAGCGCGGCTAGAGAGAGCGGCTAGAGAGAGAGCGGCTGGAGAAAGAGAAAGGCTGGAGAGAAAGAGGCGCCAGAGAGAGAGAAAGAGGCGCCAGAAAGAGAGAAAGAGGCGCCAGAAAGAGAGGAGGCTGGAGGGAGAGAGGGGGGAGGCTGTAGAGAGAGAGTGGCGGCTGGAGGGAGAACGAGTCCAGCAGAAGCTTCTTTCTCCCCAGAATGGAACCGTCTTCTAGGCTGGGTGGATGACTCATCGCTGGGCTCTGTCTTCTTCTCTCAGCTGCTGCAGATAGTTTCTGATCGGCTTGATTCCCCTGCTGTGCTCGTGCATGAGAGGGGGGCGGGGCTAGTTGCTGCTGTTTGAGAACGGAAGATCTCACACTACAGCAGCATAAAGTAAACAAAAACCCGACCCTGAGCGCAGAGACTGATTGATATTCCTGTGGAGGGAAATTTGAATGTCTAGGTCTCTGGCCCATTTAAACAGTACCCCCAAAAATGTAAGAAAAACAGCACTGTGAACACTGAAAATGCACACACACATACATCCTCACTGCACCATTACATTAATACAAAAACTGGCAATCACTTACAAAGATGGAAATGTCCTTTAAACTAAATATCCCATTCGTTGTTGCCTCCTGCCTCCTCTGTAGTTGTACCCTCTTCCCCCCTCTACAACCTCTCTACCCTCTCCTTGGTCCCTGAAGCTCTCCCTTTGGTAATGGGGTGTCAGAATCGGTTCTCCCCATCTTCCCTGCAACCAATCGCCTCAATTGCTGTGATCTGTAATTTCCATGTCCCGCCAGTTATCCTTTTTTGTTCCCCATCATATGACCTTCCCATCTCTGGTGATGGTATCCCATATGGCTTCTGGGTGGTCCCCCTCTTGGGGGATGGTTTCTGTGGGAGTTTCCCCAAAAACGCTGGTTTTGGAAACTCCCATATTATACCTAGGATCATTTGTTTGACGATCAAGTAGATCCTCGGAATTTGCTTCCCTAACGCAGTTCTCTTGTAATAATAGAGGGTGAAACCTCTGTGAAGGTGGTAAATCGTAAATATGCTGCCTTTTCGTATTACTAGATGTTATATTAGCCGCCCCTTCTTTCTCTCTTTTTCTTTTTTTATTTATCGGTTTCCAGGGTATTTCATTAGATTCTTCTGTCTCCTCCTCATAATTAGTATCCTGATCTTTGAGACTAGTGTTACAGCTATTAATCTCCCCTTCCAAAGTTTGCCATTGTAAATTTTCCCATTCTTATAGTCTGTCATGTCTCATATATTTTTTGTTTCTTATTTTTAATTTCTACATCTTTTTTTGTAAGAAGCTTTCCACATCTTTTATATTAGTTTTAAATTCTTCATGTGTTTCGACATGTGTTTCGACATGTGTTTCTAGCTTAGTTTGTAAATCTTGAATTTTCACGTCTATTTGAGTCAGTTTACTTCTTTTTCTCCCTATAATTAATTGTAGGAGTTTTTCCTCACAATGGTGAAAGAAACTGATCCACTCTGACAATGATTCCTGATCTTTAAGGCCATCGTTTGGTGGTGTCGGGTGGATGTCAAAAGTGGCTGCAGATGCCTCCGTGGATCAATAGATAATGTAGAAAGGTCCTACTTACTTTTTATAGGATCTTGACGAGTTTACATGAGGCATCCTGTCATAATCACCTTCCATAGCAATTAATTTAAACTGGCTTCATGATGCCAAAAGATAGTGAGGCCCATTTGGAAGCAGCTAGATTAGCTCCTCAGATAATATTATGGTACAGGGAATTAGGCACGTACTTGTCACTTGTTGTTTGCCTGAAGACGGAACCGCGTGGTTCCGAAACGTTGCTTTACAATGTGACACTGAGAGGTCAATAAGAATTGACTGAAATTAAGCTGGAGTGCGAGTGATCTTTCTACATTATCTATTGATCCACCTCACATGCAGGTACGAACCCTTGGACTCTCCGCACCTCCAGCAAACCTCGGGAGAGGAGGGAAATATAGTGTAGAGTAACAGGAACTGTATACCATCTCGCAACAATTTGTAGTTTTTTCCAGAGTATAACTAGAAATGGAGGAATTCTGGATGAAAAAGAAGACAGTGTCAAGGCAGGAGTAGGATTGTTCTACAAGGGTCAATCAATTGACTACAGGTCTAGAAAACCACTCTGAAACCCATGATAGAAGGGCTGCTCTATAGTACAGCTCAAAGTCCAGCAAACTGGTACTGCCAGAAGACTTGGAATGACAGAGCAGCCGGTATTGAATATGAGACCATACGACCAGATAGCTTTTATACAGAAGGAATGAAGGGAAAAATAATAGGTACAGTTTGAAAGACAAAATAATTTCAGGAGGATGTCCATTTTCAGGGTGTGCATTCTGGTTCCAAACGAAGTTTAGATAGTAATGGGAGGTAATTGGCTGTGTAGAATGAGGAAGAATGAGCAGGAATTATAATACTGAGGTATGGAATGGAGTCTGTTTTCCAGTGAAAAGAAAAGTTCTCACGTAACTGAGGGTCTAGGGACACATTGAGGTCTTTGTTTTTGGAAATGTTAATTTTAAAATTGCTAAATTCCCAGAAACATTTTAATTCAGAAAGTAAAGAAGGAATGCTAATGAGCAGTTGTTGGACATATAAGTGAAGGAGGTTTTTGGCCCAGGCCAAGCTGTACTAGGGAGAGGCACAGGAAACGCAAACTCACCCTGTGAAAAGCCTTTTCAGCACCAAATGATAGAAAGCAAGTAGGAAGATGATGTCTCTGAATGTATGTCAGGCGGTGCCGCAGACTCACAGCGGGGGTTGAAACCCACTGGCAGGAAGCAGACCGGAAGATCCAAGATCGAGGTACAAGAGGGCAAATCCAAAGGGGTAGTCTAGTCCAGTCCGGGTCCAGGCAGGCAGCTAAGGTTCCGAAGCGATAGGCAGGCCAAGGTAGGAGTTGCCGCTGTGACCCGCCGCAGGGTGGTCATGATGATGTAGCACAGGCATCCGATTAGAGATCGGCATATAGATCTGATGCTGATGGTAGCAAAGGCCTTGTTTCAGCAGCAGATGGACCGCTTCCACCAGGGCAGGCGTGCCAGCCCACCTGATTTCCTCAATCAAGGAATGCCGGGTGGCCAGGAAATACGTGGTGGGCAGAATGGGCTCCGCTGGTGCAGGGTCGGTCTTGGAGATGTACATACGGGATACGGCGTCAGCCTTCCAGTTCGTTGGCCCGGGTCTGTAAGTGATCTGTAGGCGAAAACGGGAGAGGAAGAGGGCCCACCTGGCTTGTCGAGGCCACAGCCACTTGGCACTGCAGAGGCACTCCAGGTTCCGGTGGTCCGTATATACAACCACTGGGTTTTCTTTGCCCTCCAGCAGGTGTCTCCACTCTTCTCTCTCTCTCACCCATGTCGAAATTACGTTCGGCCTTGGTGAGCTTACTGGAATTAGAAAACGACGGAGTGCAGGAGTTGCTTCTCTCCTTGTCTCTGTGAAAGGATGGCTCCGATAGCCCCCTCAGAGGCGTCGGTCTCCAGGTAAAAGGGTAAGAGAGGCGTCTGGTTGTGCCAGTATCGGTGCCTGCGTAAAAAGTTTCTGGTTGTGTTGGAACGCCTTGTATGCCGCGGGGTTCCATTCAAAAGGAGTGGCACTTCTGGTCAGCGCGGTGATGGGAGCGCAGATCGCCGAGAAGTTGCAGATGAACCTGCGATAGAAGTTGGCAAAGCCAATAAACTGTTGGGCCATCCGTCTATTGCGAGGCACAGGCCACTCCAGAATGGCCTGGATCTTTTTGGGGTCCATCTCCACTCGTACAGGAACTCGATGGCTTTGAAGGTGCTCTTCTCTAATTTGCCATAGAGCTTGTGGGTTCGGAGGCGGTGGAGGACTGTTTTGATGTGTTTCTTGTGTTGGGCCAGAGTCCGGGAGAAGACAAGGATGTCATCCAGGTACATGACAACATAGGTATCCAGGAGGTCACGGAAGACGTCATTGACCAAACACTGGAAGGTGGCCGGGGCGTTACAGAGCCCCAAGGCATTACGAGGTATTCATAGTGCCCGAAATGTGAACGGAAGGCCGTCTTCAACTCGTCGCCCTGCTTAATGCGGACCAAGTTTATAGGCCCCCTGGATGTCGATGTTGGTGAAGCACCTGGCATCCTTTACCCTGTCCAATATGTTGGGAATGAAAAGAAGTGGGTACCTGTTCTTCCTCGTGATGTTGTTCAGGGCCCGGTAGTCGACACAAGGCCGGAGACCACCGTCTTTCTTCCCCACAAAGAAAATGCCAGCCCGACTGGAGAGGTGGAGGGGCGGATGAACCCCTTTGCCAGGATCTCCTTAACATAGTCCTTCAGGGCCTTGGTCTCAGGTTCCGACAGGTTGTATAGACGCCCGTGTGGTAACGGGGCTCCAGGGAGCCGGTCAATGGGACAATCGTAAAGCCTGTGGGGAGGTAAGGTGTCTGCTCCTTTCTTCTCTAACACGTCCGCATATTCCTGGTACTTGCCAGGCAGCCTATGTTCGGTGGTACCCAGGGCCACTGGAGGACCTGGAGCCGAGGGCATGCAGTGGGAGGAACAGAAGGAGGACCTGAAGGTGACGGATCCGGCGGCCCAGTCGATCATGGGGTTGTGTCTCCTGAGCCAAGGAATCCCTAGGATAACCGGGAATAAGGGTAAAGGCACAATGTCCCATATGATCTCCTTGGAATGATGGTCACCAATACGGATGGACATGGGGTGAGATTCCATGGAGACGGGACCCGTCTTCAGTGTGCTGCCATCCACCATATGAAGCTGAGACGGGTTTTTCTTTGGACGTAACGGGATCCTCAGTCGGGAGGCAAGGTCAACAGTTGCTTGCGCCAGAATCCATAATGGCAGAGAGATCAATGCCGCCCTTGTCCAGCTGTAGGGAAATATGGATGGTAAGATGAGTTGAATTGGTATACATAGGTAAGTTCAAGCATATCGTGGGTACGTCCGACATACCTGCGGGAGGTTTGGTAGGGCAATCCTTCAGGACGTGGCCAGGCTTGGCACAGTACAGGCATAGGGCCAGGCTTCTGGCTCTTTCGACCACGGACAGGGGTCCCCGAACTATTCCGATCTGCATCGACTCCTCCTGGGTGGTGTCTCGGGCCGTCGGAGGAGGCACAGGAACCGGGAGTGGGAAAGGTTTCGGTCGCCGTACGGGCAGTGATTGGGCATGCTGCCTCTCCTGCCTCCTCGGAAGTAGCGATTTCAGATGGGTGACCGAACCCATTAATTCTTCTAGGGTGCCTGGAATAACGATGTGCACAGTTGATCGGACAGGCCGATCTGAAACTGGTCGATGAGGACTACATTGTTAAGTCTGGTATCCGGGTCGACCTCACGGAATTCAGTAATGTAGTCCTCCACCGGTCGTCTACCCTGTCAGGGTGCGTAGGGTGCTCCTGGCAGTCGAGGAACTCGGGATCATCGTACAACTTTTGAATGGAAGCACCGGGTCGTTAGTCTGCAGTAGCTGATGTGCCCAAGTCTGGGGAGGACCTGAGAGCAAGGAGATGGCAGTCCGTAGGTTGATTAAGTCAGTGGCATACGTGGCCACTGGCTTTAGGCAGAACAGCAATTCACATGACACTATAAAGGAGCGGTACTTCCTCTGGTCGCCAGAGAAGCGCTCCGGTAAGTTTGGATGAGGGGTTAGGAAGCAGCAGTAGGAACAAACAAAGGGGCTAGGCGATCACAACCTAGAGGTGGAATAACTCGGCAACAAGCCAGGGCTCTGACCAGGTTTTATAGCCAGGGGAATCAAAGCCACTCCCTGGTTGCTGAGGCTCCGTCCTGGAGCCAATGGCAGGAAGAGAGAGATGCACCCCCAGCGCCAGGAGTTCTGCCAGGCCGAAGGAGCCCCCGTGCCCTACACCAGACCTGGCGGCCCCGAGGAGAGGTGACACCTCTGGTTCCCTTAAAATGTTTGACAGAAGGTGGATCGATTTAGTGGTATTATCCCACGCCTCCCTACTTGGCACAAAACCCACCTGGTCCCCATGAACAATACAGCAATTTGCTATCATTTTAGAAAATTATTTTAAGTCGCAATTCAAAAGAGAAATAGGCCTGTAACTGCTACAAAGGGCCGTCCCTTTGTCTTTACCCTACTTGGGAATGACTGTAATTTTCGCCATCAGCATCTGAGATGGAAGTTAGTGGGCTTCGTCCTCCGAATTACAGGTCCATAAAAGGATCGAAGATAAAGCCTCCAGGAAAACCTTGTAAAAGGAGGGGTAAACCCATCAGGGCCCGGACACTTCCCAACTTTCAAGTTTTTGATAGCGCCATGGACCTCATCTTCCACAAAAGGGAATCCAATAGCTGAGTTGCTTGTGTAATGAGGGGCCAGAGTGTCATCTACATAAGATTGTACATAAGAGGCAAAAGGGTCAGAAGGATACTGCGATGACTGTAGGGGAAGATCATAAAGAGACGAGTAATACTTCTGAAATGCCTGTGCAATTCCAGAGTTAGAATGGATCATAGATGAGGGTGAGGAAACAATACATTGAACGGGAGTCCTCTGAGTCCTACGGTGGAAGACACCTGCCAATTTACACATAATACACACTGACACATAATACTTCACTTGCACCCTATCTCTAACTATAAAAGCTTTTGTCTAAAAGACTGAGTGGGGCATGGCTTGGTGGATGGAGCGGTGAGACGTACATTAGATCGTCTTCCGTTTCACTAGGCTTTTATCACCTTCCACAGCAACTCTACTCACCCACACGACACTCACAATGGGAAAGCAGCAACCCAAAGATCGGCGGCAGACGAAGGGTGGTCGCACTCTGTGGGACATCGATCGATTTTTCACCCACACCTCTTCTTCAGCCCCAGGGCCTGAATCTCCACAAGGCTTCAAGATGGCGCCGACCTTTCGAACGCTGCTCAGCAGGAACAGGTGAGCCTCCTGCAACACTCTCTCTCACCTCCTGGCTCAATGGCTCCGTCGAATAGATCGAGAAACATCTCCCAAGCCTCTCAGCTCCCAGGACTGGGACATGGAGGCCTATATTAAGGCCATGCCTACTAAAGGGGATATTGAATCCTGTTTTCAGCGTCTTGAACACACCTATAAGCAGGAAAGGGTTACCCCTAAAAAAAAGACTTGAGTGCTCGGAGATATTGAACAGACCACGACTGATTTCTACAAGCTGATCAGCTTGTAGAAGAGGGCATGAATGCTGTGGCAGCTGCTATTTCTGTGGACTGTGGAACGTAGTGTGCAAAAGTGCAGTGCATTGCCCAAAAGTGATTGTCAGGATGAGGCGATCAAAGAAAAAGGACAGTGATGATAAAATGTGTGAGAGTTTGGTGGTTAACACATGTGGGGGCTGTACAGTTGCCAGAAAAAGCTGCGCTAGGTTGTGCATCTGCCATGGATTGGCGCAAGCAGCATATGGCAGCATTGACCCCAGCTTCTACAGTGGAGAAGCCCGCTCTGAATGCCGGGAGAGAGCAAGGGGTTGAACAGATGCTCAGCAGGGGCGCAGATGTCGGTAGCAATGTTGGTGAACGCAGGATTGCTGACCGCATGCCATGGAGGTCGTCTGCAGAGGAGTGGAGCCGAGCAAGGATGCCTGGAGAGAGGATCCAGTACAACAAGAGTGTTCAATGGGAGAGTGCCATCTCCCATAGCAACCAGGAAAAGGTTACCGGGAGTGAAAAGCTGCAGTGGAAATGTAGCTCAGCATTATGTTCCAGCTGTGGATGCGTTGCAGCCTGCCAGGAGTTCCCAGGAAGGAAACGCATGTGATTGTGCAGTACCTTGTGCAGCATGTGGCTGATGGGGTCATGGGTGTGTGACATGCCCTGTGCTGTGGGGTACCACCGGAGATCCTGGTGGGCAGGAGTCCGAACCCGCCAGTCTAAGCCAACACAGAACCAGCGCTCTCAAATGAAGTTAACCATGATGCCCGAGAGGGGTGGTAAGACTGACTTTGCTGAATTGTTTACTGGAACTGTTGGTCCTATAGTCAAAAAGACTGACTGTAGCCTTATGCGTGAGATGGGAGTAATGCTCGTTGAGCGGCCCATGGGACATTGTATGAGAGACTTGCCTCTACTCAGTGCACAGGATTATGAAAAGGCAAGAGTTAAAAATGCATGTGCAAATGTTGATGTAAAGAGTATTGCTAATGAGAAGGGTAATACCGCTAAGTAAAAAATTGTCAGATGCATGTTGTGATATGCATTTTCTGCAACCAGGGAGGGTGCAACAGAAATATCCTTGGAAATCTCAGAGGGGCTCAAGATTGTGGAGCCAGAGATTCCCCAGGGTAATGGTAGTGCCGGTATGACGGGTCACAGTAAAGTGATGCAAGTGTTAATTGCAGAGCCGACGGCTCAATATATGGATTATCTGGCAATGCCACTGCCTTTGGTCGACGGTACAAGGGTTAATGGTGAAATTGCTGAAAAGGGTAATGCGGATAATGTTCAGCTGGGTTATGTACCGTGTTTCCCCGAAAATAAGACACTGTCTTATATTTTTTGGGGCTCAAAAAAACACACTAGGTGTCATTTTCAGGGTAGGTCTTATTTTTATTTTTTAATATATAACAATCCAAAGTAAATGCAAATCCAAATTAAATAATCCAAAATGGCAAAGTTAAGAATAGTGTGATCAGGGCAATCAGGGGTGCCATACCTTTCCATTCATTGGCACCGCTAATTCTCTCCCACGGTTCTTCAAGTTCCCCCTTATGCCACCACCGGCCCTGGGAATGGTCACAACTAGGTCTTATTTTCGGGGTAGGTCTTATATTTTAGCAATTCCCAAAAATAGTACTAGGTCTTATTTTCAGGGAAACAGGATAGCGCCACCAGCTCAAAGTAATGGAAATCTGGAAAAGCAGCAGGATGTGTATGAAGACCGGGACATCCCATCTGTTATGGTAACTGAGGGGTTAATGTCTAATACACAGCCATTGGTGTCTCCTTGGAGGGAGGTATTGGAAGGATGGGATGCGTTTGGGAACCCAGACAGCATAGATTAGGATAAGTTGCTCAAATGTTTGTCATCTCCAGTGGGAGATGTATTGTTTGAGACCTCAAAGATAAACAAACATGAGATATTGACAAACAAAATGAAAACGGATAAAAATGATGTACTGATGGTCCCGTGTTAGACAGTGACGGGACGCACAATATTTCTGCTGTGCCAGAAGGATCGGCTGCTGATCAGCTTGTAGAAGAGGGCATGAATGCTGTGGCAGCTGCTATAATTCACCAGGTGGATGGGCCAAGTAAAAGTGAGGAGGCAGCAGAAATTTTGTCCGAAACCCAGGACAGGGTTAAAAATGATTTGGGTGGCCCTAAGGAGCGACAGCAGTTGCCAGTAGAAACAGGGAACCGTGAAGTTCCCGGGGAAGAGGAACACTCTCAGGGGTGTGGTTCCTCTACAGCATGGGTGCCCAAAATTTTTGTGTTAAGATCTACTTTTCAAATGACGAGCTACAATGAGATCTACCAATGAAAAAAAAAAAAACTCCCTCGCTCTCTCTCCTGGCTGTCTCTCCTTGCACATCCTCCTGGCTGTCTTTCATTGCTCTCTCTCCCCTGGCTGTCTATCCTCTCTCTCCCCGCTCTCTCTCCTGGCTCACCTTTCTGTATTTTGCAAACAGTGTAGTGCAACAGGCTGTGTAAACTAATATTCTTTGATGTAATACATAGCACTTCAACCACCAGTATCCACCAGAAAGGTGTCCGGGATCTTGGCTCAGCAGAGTCCGGCTAATAGGTAATCACCCAGATAGCAAGGATAACTTGCCACAAACTTGCGGCAGGGTTAAATTGTAATTCTTGTTAACTTGCCGCACACATTCCTGGCAAATTGTAGACTTGCAGAACACTTGCAGCACAAGTTCTAGTTGACACTTTTTGAATTTGTAGCAAATTTGCTTGGCAAGTCTACAGCAACAGTCCTGCACATCTGCAAGCTCGCTGGTCTGGAGACTTGCGCAATGCAGACTTGCTGTAATTGTGCAACAATATTGTGAAGCTTGGCAAGTCTGCAATAGTTTAGCAAGTCATTTTCAAACTTGCAGCACAATTTCTTGCTATCTGGGCATGTGTGCTCAGCTAAATAAATATACCAAAATGGAATAAAGGGGCCACCATTCACACCCTTTGTGATCTACCAGCATCAGCTTTGAGAGCTACTGGTAGATCAAGATCTACCTAATGGGCACCCCTGCTCTACAGATACTGTGTTGCCCGACTGTGAAACTGATAATGGCGAGATGGGTGAAACATATAATGAACTTAAAAATTGTAAGGGTTTGGTTACCACGGATAACCACAAAAATGCTTTATTGTTGGAAAAGGATGTTTTTGTGTTAGACTGTGGAGTGGTGAACCCATCCACTCCACAGTTGGTCCACCTAGACCAAGGGGCTGCTGAACACTTTTTGGACCAGGGGGCGTGTGTTGCAGTGGCAGGTTTCCCTCTTAAGTCGGAAGGGCCGAGACAGAAAACAAGGCCAGCGGAAATGTCACCTGTAACTCAAGAGGGGGTTAAAAAGGATGTGGTGAAAACGCCAGAAGGTACTGGCACAATGGCAATGATGAATGTGGTTCATACAAAAACTGACAATAACAAAGGTGCTATTGTAAAGCGGTTGGGGTTGGTTGCTGGGAGCAACAACACTAAAACTGAATGGGTCAGTAACGAGGCAGTGGTGGTCAGAAAATTCCCTACTGACAAGGACTTGCGTCTTGAACAGTGTGAGGTGACAGAATGGGTCAATGGGAAGATTGCTAGGGACCCCAAAGCGATTGACGGGGTTAGCGTAGCAAAGGACTGCCAGGAGTTGGGCAGTCACAATCACCATGGTGGTGATAGTAGAGAGATTGGTACCGGGGTGACTTCGACTGTCTGGGTAGAGACCCTTAAAGACTATGTGACAAAGAGGAAAGATAAGGGCCTGATGGTACAAGGTTATGGGTGGAAACGCACACGTAAAAAGAACGTACTGGGTCCACTTAGAACCTCCAATAGTGTAGTGGGGTCGGGATTCCCCTTTATGGATGACGGACTGTTAGGCAGGACCAGAGACCAAAAGGGAAAAGTCTTTAAGAGGTGTTAGATGGCCAGGCAGTTTTTGGTGTGTCCGCTCCTCCGGATGCGAACAAAGGGGGGGGGGGAGTGGCAGTGTAAGCCAATGCCACAGTGTAGTTTGGCAACTATGGCACCCTGGACTCTCAGCCAGAGAAGCTGAGAGGGTCCAGAGAGTAAACCATTTTATAAGGAAGAACCTGGCCTTTCAGATTCTTCCAGGTTTTCAGAATTGTAACTGGGATTTGGGGCTGTGGAGATTTCATAGAGCTCTGGTAGGATGAGAACTCCAGTCCTGGGGGCCAGGTGTTACCAATGACCAGCTTGGGCTGATCAGGTGGCTAAGCAGCCTCATTAGGAAGCCAGCCCAGTGCTCAGAGAGTTGTGTGTATGCAGGGAAACACACGGACACAGGCAGACTCAGGTGCGTGCTGGAAATTATGGACACCGGCACTCCAAGGTAGAATAACGTCTCTTTATTGACGTTTCATGCAACAATACACTTATTGCAACGTTTTGGGGTCACACAGGATCCCCTTCATCAGGCAGAACAAGTGAGAATTACAAGCAGATATGGACAAGTATTTATACACATCCTTGTATGTGAAGAGACCAATACCAATGCCCAAAAGTGATCCTATGACGTAATTTCCTGACAAAATTCAAAGTACAGTAGTTACTGTATACATGTGAGGGTTGCTCAAAACATAGTTATAAGATGTGGTATATGGATACAGCCAGAGATGGAGTGATGCAGTGTCTGGGAAGATCACTAATGTGCCATGCTGCTGCTGGGGATATGTGTCTGTGTAAGGGCTGCAAAGCAACTGTTCATGGGACACAGATCGGTAAATCGGGGGGGCGTGGCCGGCCGCTCGAGAGCTGGTGCTCGTCATGTTCAGGCCGCACCCCCGTTGCCATTGGGTTCGTGTCCTGCAGTGATAGGCAGAGTGCATCCAGGGGGGTGTGGCGCCGGCCGCGTCATCGGTTGCCATAGCAGCGGAGGGACGCTGCTTTCACGACCGCCGCAGTCTCAACTCTAGGTACAGTGCCGCTCGCAATAAGAGCTAAGGCACTAGGAGAGTGTGTGGCATATAAAGCAAGGCACGGGGTGGTAGTGACAGGCACACGTATACAAAGCAAGGAGAAGATATGGGGCTAGTGGCCGGCACATATAGGTAGCATGTAAATCATCACACTGTACATCTGTGGATGTAACCTGACCGGATAGCTCCGCGCAGGGGCCTGGGTCGAGGGTATTCAAATGTTTCATACATGGTACAAAAATGGTCACAGAAGTATGTGAACATGTATGATCAGACACAAGCATTTCTCCTGGCTGGAGCAGCGTGTATATGATAAAAATGAATGAAAAAATGAAAATGAAGCATCTTCATAGTCAGGACAGCGCATGACATATACATGATGAACTTTAAGCAATAAATGGTCAGAGCATCATCTGACACGTACATGGTCCCATAGAGTAGTTTTAGTCAGGCATGTTTCAATCAGTACGCATGGACACGTATGTGGTACATAATAAGGGGTGGAGCAATGTATAGGCGGGGAAAATAGATGGGATCAAAGGCAAAAAAAGGAAAATAAATAAAGACACCATTGTAATTGTGAATGCTAAATTATCCAGCTGTAGCTGTGGCGGTAGGGCCACCCAAGGGGAGAAAAAGAAGAAAAAACATATTGAACCGTATGGTACGCCATGCCCTGATAAATTTGCGTTAGCGATCTGGTAAGAAGCACGTCAGTGTGAGGCTTGTGTTGAGGCCCCTGGGTATGGTGGTATCTGGTGTGTGGATCCAGTAGGCTTCTCGTTGGAGAAGATACCTATCATGGTTCCCACCCCTATGTGGTGTTGCCACATGTTCGATAACCATCCCACGTAACTCGTGGGTCTGATCTCGAAGATTGACAAAGTAAACAGCCACCGGTTTGTTCAGATCTGGAATTTCACCGGCTGTGATCTTTGTGATCACAATTCTAATGTCGCTGCAATGTTTTTGAAACCGTCGCTTAAAGGGTCCCATGGTCTTGCCCACGTAGACAAGGCCACATGGACACAAGTAGGTAGACACATGCTTCGGTGACGCAGTTTAGATAGCCCCTGATGCTGTATCGTTTGCCGCTGTGTGGATGTGAGAACGTATCTCCAACGATAAGCGTGCTGCAAATGTTGCAGTTGTAACACTTGTAGCAGCCTGTGCGTTGTGAAATCCTAGTGGGCGTGCCCAAGTACTTGTGTCTGGGATCAGCCTGGACAGCTTTATGTTGCTGCTAGATACTGTCTTGCGCAAAAGGAGAGGTCTACCCTGTGGATGGAATGAGATGTTTGGTGTGCCCTTAATAAACTGCATTTTACTTGCACCTCCGGTCTAGAGTGGAGTGTCCTTGTTAGACCCTAAAAAGGCTTGACCATTCTGCATTGCAGAATTGCTGACATCTATATCTGCTCTTGAGGGCTTGCATAAATAAACTCTCTTCCCTCTACCTTTTGTGGAGCTTTCCAACGCTAGATGGGAACTGCTTTCCATGTTGGACACTCGTTCCAGAATAGCTCGGGATAAAGCCTGCAAATAATGTTATGAACCCGCTAATAAATGTGGTCGCCATCTTGCCTGAACCTTGCATCCTCGGTCCCCTCGTTCTTTCATTCCCTTCATTTCCATCCGTCGCTCTACCAAGGTTAACACCACCACTGGTATAGCCGGCTAATTTCATCACTGCTACTCTTCACGCCTCCGTTCCTTCACCATCGCTGAGTGATCCATCGGAATCTATTGCGGCTTATATTGCTCGCCCTGCTCTTCCTTCTTTTTTTGATAAAATAGTTTATTATTTACACAATTGGAACGCAACAGTGTATGCTACTTGTTCCCAACATTATGGGCTCCAGGCGTAGCAGTGCATGTAACGGCACAGTAAACATTAAGAAAAATAACATTTAAAAAGGAAGGAAAACAAAAAAATAAGATATCCGGTACGGGGAAACTTACTACAGTACAGGTGGGGGAAACATTTCCCAACACAGCTCACTTGGCAAAACTGGCATCACTCAGATATACCTGCTAGGGGCTCGGTCGTGACAGAAGAGAGGGGCAGCAAGCCCTTCTCCGGCTCATGCATCCTTGTCTACTGCATAATTAATGCATTCTAGCAAGCTATCCCATACTTTATGGAATTTTTCAGGGCATCCCCTGTGGGCATACGTGTCCAGGTATAGAGGTAAGCTGTCATTTACTAGCTTCTTCCAGAAAGACAACTCCGGCGGGGCAGGTTTCTTCCAGCGCATGGCAATGGCCTTGCGGGCATAAAACAGGGTCAAACCTACTAGCGTGCGTTCAGACCTGGTCGGAGCTACATCCTCCACCAGGCCCAGAAGACACATGTTCGGCGACGGTGTTAGTGGTAACCTTCGAGATATAGTTCACTATGGAACCCCAGTAGGAGGTAATGAGGGGGCATTCCCAAAAAATGTGAAAGAAGTTACCCTCTGAGCATGTGCATCTCCAACAGGATGGAGAGATGGATGCGTTCATTTTATGTAGGCGGTGAGGGGTGAAATAGGCTCTATGAAGGAACCTAAATTGTACCATTCAATCCCGTACTGCGACTAATTGTTTAAAGGGTGTATGCCAGATCTCCCAGTGCTCATCATCCAGGCCGGGGATGTCCACCCTCCACTTAGATTGTAATGTTAGCAGGCTGGAGGAAGCCAGTGTCTGCAGGGTGCTATAGAAACATGAGGCAGGCTTCACTAGCCTCTCTGTCCTTGCAAGAGATTCCAGTTGAGATATACCTAGGCGAGTCCTACCCCCTGGAAATTGAGACCTGAAGGCATGGGAGAGCTGTAAGTAGCGGAAAATATATTTGTGGGACAGGGCGTCTAGCGGCAAGATCAGGGAATTGGCTTCAACAATATCTGATATTAGTTTGATGTTACGCTTTTTGCCCAAAAAGAGGGATCAGGGATTGTGTAAAAGTGGGGCAATTGGGGGTTATTCCACAAGGGGGTTTCCGGGGAGATATCCAGGGCGTCTCTGGAGCACCAGGATAATCCCGTGCGCCAGACTTTGATGGTGGTGTGCATAGAGGGGGTGAGAGGATAGAGGGCTCTCGGTCCTCCTATATAATATTATTATTATTATTATTATTACATAGTATTTATATAACGCCAACAGTTTGCGCAGCGCTTTACAATATAAGGAAGACATTACAGTTACAATACAATTCAAGACAAGATGGTAAGGAGGGCCCTGCCCCTGAGGGCTTACGATCTAAAAGAGGAGGGGAAAATGATACATGAGGTAGCTGCGGGAATGAATTATGTGAGAATGTAATAGACCAGTTAGTGCCTCAACCGAGTTCAAAATGGCAGCCTCCAACACTTGCCTTCTATTCGTTATCACCTTAGCTTGGTATGATTATTTACACACATGTTTTTCTTTGGATATTTGTTGTTTGATTTTTCTCAAAGTTTTTTCGCTACAATTAATCTAAGACATATATTTTTATTTATAACACCAACTCTCTATCAATTTAACCCTTTTCAGGCTGTGTTTAAACTTGAAAACCCTTATATCTATTTTCATTTGAACACTCTTACAATCACCTTCACCCATCTAATTATTTAACGAATTATTGATTTAACCTTTAGCGCTTGGTTAAATTTTTTTCATACTTGAACATTAGCACTCGCTTGAATTTGGAGTTGAGACCCCTGATGTTCCAGGACAGAATCTTAACCTCTTCCACATTCTGCATACTCATGAGAGAAGATATAAAAATTTAACTGAGGCCACGCTCCTAGGCCCCATGGACCTTCGCCGCCCCCTCTAGCGATGTAATAGAGAAGCATTTGCAGTCTTAGCACGTGAGCCAACCACCTGGAGCGAAAAAAAACATCCAAACCATAGAAAAAAACAACCCCAGTCCCCCCCAACCAACCCCAAACCCACCCTGCCAGTCCAACACATAAACCCAACAACTCTTAGAGCAAAGGGTGTCAAGAGGCTTAGTGAACTGAGTCAAATCGTTCAACAAAAACCAAACAGTCTGCTAGGGCAGTGTAGTATCCCGACTATAACTTCTCCAAGTCCACGGAATCCAGGACCCATCAGGCTCCCATTACTGAGGTGCTGATTAAACTATATGAGCAAAAGGTACATTGAAAGGGTAAAAGTAGGCTTACCATGCGGCAGCAACAATAATGTTAGAAGTCCGTCAGGTGTTATCCAGCCAGGCTGTAGCCGCCACTGGGGTATCAAAGAAGCGAGTAGTGGCGCCATCACTCACCCGCAGGCGACTGGGGTACAGGAGGCCATATTGCAGGCCCTTATCATGGAGCCTCTTACGAACCTCTGTAAAGGATCTGTGTCGTTGCTGTATTTCAGCAGAATAATCGGGAAACGAGGAGATGTGGGCATTTTCGTAGTGTAGAGTAGGATGGTCTCTAGCTGCAGCAAGGACCCGGTCTCTATCCCTGTAGTTTAGCAATTGAATCAGGAACGGTCGTGCCGGAGCACCGGTTTCGGCGGGGTGGGCGGAACCCGATGCGCTCTCTCCACCACGAATGTTGGTGGCAGGTCGTGGAGGTCAAGCAGTGTCTCAGCAAATTCGGCTGGCTTTTTCCCCTCCGCACGTCCAGGGAGGCCCAGCGGATGTTATTGCGGCGCAGCCAGTTTTCGGTATTCACCGCTTTCTCCTGTAGACCCCGGAGCTGTCGTTGTAAAATCTTGACATCCGTGTAGTCTGCTTACGTCGTCTCTTCCTCCTGAGAGATCCGGGCCTCCGCTTCCAACCATGCGGGTGCGGAATTTATCCATATCATGGCACAGGAAGCTCATATCACTTGAGAGGGAGTCAATCTTGCTCATGAGTGCCTCTTTACAGGATGTAATAGCCGCCAGGATATCCGAGCTAGATGGAGAGGAAGTCAGTTCAGCAGGGCTGCTCGTCTGCATTTCCACCGGCATCTTGCTGCATTCAGCCAGCACAGCCAAGATGGCCACATCCGAGACACCGCGAGGCCTGGCTCCCGATGAACGAGTCAATCTGTACGAGACAGACACAGGAGGCGTTCTGCAACACCTGACCCCAGGTAGGTAACGAAAATCGGCACCAGGATAAGAGTAGGATGTTATATTGAGCGGAGCTTCCAGGGCACACGTCTACTCGGGATCACATGCTGGCCCTGCTCTTTCTTCTTTAGAGCCTTCCATGATACGTGCCATAAACTCCCATTTTTTTTTTTAGAGGAAATTGATATAGCCATTCGCTCCCTTTAAACCTGGTAAAAGCCCAGGACCTGATGGTTATTCTCCCAGATTTTTTAAAGACATTTGCTGATCTTCTTGCTCCTATCCTGACTAGCACGTTCAATTCCATAAATGATGCTCATCTCTTTCCTACCGCTATGTTAGAGGCCAATATATGTGTCATTCCCAAACCAGTCAAAGATCCCTTTTTGTTTAATATTTACAGACCAATATTGCTACTTATTGTTGACCTCCAAAGTATTTTCTAAAGCCATTGCCCTCCACCTTTCTCCCTCCTTACCCTCCATTATCAATACTGAACAGGTGGAATTTGTTCTTGGCCATGAAGCCAGTGACAATACTACTAAAACTATTCACTTGATCTCTCGTGTTCATTGATATGAAACTCATTCCTGTCTATCGATAGATGCTGAAAAGGCTTTCAACAGTGTTGACTGTATTTTCCTTCACCTAACCTTACTTCAAATTGGTCTTGGCCCTAACATAATCTCTAAAATTATGTCCCTCCATATCCATCTGGAGTTCGTTCTGCAAACCCTTTCCTATTTTGAACGGTATTGGGCAGGGATGCCCTCTTTCACCCCTTCTCTGTTATTGTCATGGAACACTTGGCACAGGCTATCTGATCCAATCCTGACATCAAGGGCATCCAAACACCCTTTTCATCATAAAATGTCCCTGCATGCAGACAAATTACTTTTATTTATATATCTCAGCCCCATTTTAGTATTCCTGCGTTAATACAGGAATTTAAACAATTTGGACTGTTTAGTAACTTTAAAGTCAATATGTCCAAATCGATGGCTCTTAATCTAACCCTGCCCCCCTCTGGCGCTTCTGAAAGAGAATGTTCCCTTTCGCTGTCAGTCCAAATTTATCATATATTTGGGGACCTCTATTCCTTCTAACTTGTCGGATCTTATTACTTTGGACTAAACCTCTTTCCTCAGTTCTCTGCGACGTGATTTAGAATCTTACCGATCCTGTAACATATTCTGGTTTGGTAAACTTGATACTTTAAAGATGTATATACTTCCTAAATTGTTATATATATTTTCAAACTATCCCTGTTACACCCCCCAAGCTTTTTTATTAAGACATTGCGGTCCTTAGTCATCTGATTCATTTGGAACAGGGGCTATTTTCATCTTTGTTATAAAACCCTGTGTAGGCATAAAAGTAGCGGGGGCATGGGACTACCTAACTGAATTGTATCACAGTGCTACACTCTTAGCCCTCTTTCCCTTTGTTTGCCAAGACTTCCATGTTAATCGAATGGGACTTATGCCCACTTGACCTTAAGGCTCTCTCCTGGGCCTCTTCCTTTTGATGCGGGTACAAGGTTCCAGGCCACCCCTCTCACGCTTGCTACGTTGTGAGTTTGGCATTCCCTATGTGACAGACAAAGTCTATCGACAGTACATGGCTTTTTTAACCCCCTTATTTGATAACCCATCTCTTCCTGCGAGTATTGCTGTCACCTCCTTGGGTAGTCATGTCAGAAGCGATTGGCCTACAGCTAGAGATCTCATTGCTCCTTCTAAAAGACGATATGTGACCTGTGGCCGCGGCTCTTCCGCTGTTTCAGCTCACTGGCTCTTGGATTTGCAATTGTCCAGTTTCTGTAAAAAACCTTTCTGATTCTGGACAAATCCATAGACCCTTAACCCAATTTGAACACATGGTTTCTGTATGGAATCGTGTATGGAACCACGATGCCATACAATATCAATCATACAATATCAGTGTTATATCAATATCATGAATTATATGAATAATATGATATAACAATATCAATGATATATGGGATGTTAAGGGAAGACCTACAATTGCAACCACTTGCTTTTCAAGCTCATTGACGCGCTGATCTAGCCAGAGAATTGACAAGACTGGGACATCATTTATTTTATTACACAGAAAGCTTCTGTCTCCTCATATGCCCTGGAAAAAAACTATAAAATTCTTACTAAATGGTATAAAGATCCAGTTTCCATTCACTGAATCTTCCCCAACTCCTCGGCTACGTGTTGGAGATGCAATGCTGTAAGTTGCACTTACTTACATATATGGTGGGATTGTCCTTTTGATCTCCTCCTTTACAATTTTTATAATCATATTTATGGGGATAATTTAAAGCCTTCTCCTGAAATTGCCCGCTTATCCCTTTTGCCAGGTTCTAGGAGAACCCAGAAATCTCTTTTATTGTGACACCTATTAGCTGCAGCCCGCCATGTCATTCCTATTTTCTGGAAAAAGGGCTCTACTCCTCCACTCTTTCTTTGGGTCAGTCAAGCCAATGACATTATGTGGATGGAGGAACTTCTTGCCTTCGATACTGCTAACCTTGGCAAATTTGCAAGACAGTGGGGTGTGTGGCTGCATTTTTCAATCTGTATTGAGCTCCGAACGTTCTTATAATTAAATTATTTTCATAGTTCTCATTAGTTACTTAGCCTTATTATTTCGATGCTACGACTCTCCTTGTCATAGACGTACCTCACCGCGATCGCTGCAGCGTGTCCTGCCCATCCAGTGGCGTGCTCTAGGAAACGTCGGCCGCTGCTCACTTCTCCTCGCCGTGCACGTCGCTCTCCTCCATAAGAGCGAAGAGGATTCACTTGCTCTGCGTTCTAGTGAGATAGAACGTTGACCAAGCAATCCTGTTGCATAACTCCATTCTCCATCCTGATCCTTGTAGTCCTCCTGGATAGGACTACATTACATCCAGCTCCTCAATCCTTTACTGCAGCGGAACCTCTGTGGGCTGCCATTGCTTCTTAGCTGCAAGTACTTTGATCTTTCACAAACTGCAATGAACTGCTACTGTGATTCACGGTGCCATTATTGCTTGGTAACTACAACCTCTCTGGGCTGGTCTTTCTTCCATCTTGACTCTTCTGCTCTGACTTTCCTCTTTTCAATTTCAAAAATATTTTATTGGTTTTAAGGTTCAGCATAGAAACAATAACAATGGAGAATAAATTATCACAGTTGTTATACAACAGAGGAACAGAAACAGGCTACTGTATGCAGGGCCTTCCGCCCAACACTTTGGGATTTCCTCATGTAGTCAACTGCATATGTAAAAGCAGATACATTCTACCAGGAGGAGGCAATATTCCTATTTCGACTGTAGAATTATAAGGAGAGCACGAGTGGGCAACCGCCTCCTACATTCCGGGGTCGATAGCGTCAAAGATCATTTAGTAGGAGGAGTGTAAGGTAAGAGGAAGGGAAAGGAGCAAGATCGCAGCAAGGATGGGTTGAAGGGGAAAGGGTGGCACCAAGGTCTCTAAAATAGTGGGTTGTTCACATATCCAGAGGCTCAGACGTATGTTAGGCTCTCAAGGGAAAGGTCAGGGTGTGCGTAGGAAATCCAGTTCCAATCCGGTTCCAAATGTTTTAAAACTTCTTCTGTGAGTCCAGTAGAATACCAGAGCTTCTCATTAATGAAGAAGGAATTGATTCTGCGTCGGACATCAGCAAAATAGACAAATTGTTTCCGCCAGGCTTGGGCTATAGTTTGTTTGACTGCTAGTAGGATAAAAACTGCCAATTTATATTGGGCTTTCGTGAGAGATGGTGGCTTAAAATGTAAGAGTGCAAACCAGGGATCATACGCCATAGGTTTGTGAAAAAGAGAGCGAAGGAGAATAAAAGTCTTGGACCACAGTCTAGTTAGCATAGGACAAGACCACCAAGTGTGTATAATGCACCTTTAACCCTTTCGCTGATGGCAGATTTGAAAAATGTTCCGGAGGGCTTGGCAGCGAAAGGGTTAACAGAACATCCACGGAAGCAAAGAGCGGAATGTGATGGGTGTAGGTGAGTTGACCTTGAAGGGACCATGTACTACCTCATCATGGTTTCATATAAAACAGTCTCCAGGGAAGTAATATTAATGGTACAGGAAGCTGTCAAGTTCCACAATTGTTGCCAATCTAGGGTCGGTTTGGAATAGTGGAGACCCTGTTCCCATCAACGTACATAAGCGTGGTCCATGGGGGAAGACACTGAGTTAAGATGTGAGTACAATATGGAAATCAACTTAGGTTGCAGAGGCGAGTGATAACATATGTGCTCAAAAGTTGTTAGCGCAGTGGGGGAAATTCTATTAGATATCATGGAGGAGGCGACTTTCCTCTTTTCTATCTAATTTTGTGTGAAAAATCAATTTAGATCAGTTCTCGTAATTCATACATGCAGTGAAGATATTTTCTCTGCTTTGGTCGTCCCAAACAGTTTTTCATCTTCCTCGAAGTACATTTAATGCCCCAATAATGGTCATATCTGCGATGTACCTGTCAAATTGTTTTATTTTAATTTTATATGATCTGTTCTTGAGCACCCTGTTTATTTACTACCACATTATCCACTGTGACTACTTCTGCTTATTGTTTTTGGACCATTCCTTTATGCTTTTGTGCATACTGTTCATATTCTTTGTCAATTTTTTTAATAAAACTGATTCAACTCATAAAGACGAGGTCAACTCTTGCATTAGAGTTCAATCAGGGTGGTAAAGAGCCTCAAGAGCAGCTATGCGGTCCAGCAATGATTTGATCTGCGAGGAACTTGCTTTTTTAAAACGAGAGCCATGCTGGTTAAAGAACACGAAAGACACACTTCAGCAACTCTCATTGGAGAAGCGGGTGAGTGACATCTTCCTTAAGGTTTACAAAAAAGTCTTTCATAGTTGTGTTGATTTTTGCCACACATACAGCATCAGAGAGCAAAGTGTCATTAATACGCCAAAAAAAAGGAACTAGTAGGTCTACAAGCACGGTCAATGGTGAGGTGTACAAGAGCATGGTCAGACCATAACCGTAGGCGTATGTGAGAAACAGGGTTTGCATCCAGAAGAGATTGGGATATGAAAAAATAATCTAATCTACTGAAGGATCCATGAGCATAGGAATATGAAGTGAAGTCTTTATCAAACTAATGTAACACTCTCCACACATCTACAACCTGTAGCCAAAGTAAATGACGTTTAAAAGTGGCCAAGGAAGTATAGGAGACAGAAGACTTACTAGATGAGCAATTGACTTGTGGCACCAGAACCAGGTTAAAGTCACCCCCAATCACCAAATTGTGAGAACCGAAGTCTTCCAAGGTAGCTATCAGAGAGGCCAAAAATTGCACCTGATTAGAATTTGGAAAGTAAACGCTAACCAATGTGTACACAACTCCCTGCAAGGTGAGTTTAAGAATTGTAAACCTCCCTTGAGGATCGATCCGCTGTTGTAAAATCTCAGGGTGAAAGGATTTATGGAAAGCCACTTGGTGCGTGAGTGAGGGAAAGGAAAAAAACAAAACCCAACTGCCTGTATTAGTCTGCGAGCAGAGGGTCTGTGAGAATATGGGGTTGCTTTAATGCATCTTACTTTTTAGTGTTCCCTGCAGTGCAGACTGTCCCAGCTGGGCATGTGCGAACATTTGGGCTTGGTGTTTTGTTTTTTTATTTCCCTTGCTGTGAGATTCCAAGTGGGGCGTGTTGGGATTTTTGTATTTATTGTTAATTTGCTGTAGTCGTGATAATTTTGGCAGGCATGTTGAGGATGGCTTATAATTTTTCTTGTATAGTAGGTTGAGCTTCGGGGGCATTTATGTTCTGACTGCATTATCCCCAAGCACTTGCTTGCTGTGTTTGGTCACTTTTCCTGTAAGGGTTCCCCTGTGCGGAGGTAGCAATAGGAGCATCCGTCTATTTGTTTTTCCTCCCGTGGGGGTCAGGTTTGTCCCTACTCCACATGGGTTCTCTAGTTTCTTGTTTTTCCTTCTTGCTCTTCTTCGGCTTTTTGTTTTCTTTCATTAGCTTTGCTTGATTGTATTCTTTGCTTCTTTTTTACCTGTCATCCTTTCCTGTGCTTGGGCTAGGGGCCTCCGCACTGGCTTCCATGTTTCTTTTTTACTTTCCTCTTTGTAACTATGCCCATGCTCACCATTACCTCACTTAACACTAGGGGTCTGATTATCTCAAATAAACACTCCCGCCTTTTGGGAGATCTGTGGCAGGCATGCTCGCACGTAGCTTTATACAGGAAAAACATATTTTTTGGTCAGGAAATGTTCCCAAGTTATGTAACCATTGTTATTCTACCGTGTACCATGGTACCTCCGTGGACTCCAAATCCAAGAAGGTTAGCATCTTGTTGGCCAGGGAATATGATTGGCATCTTGCTGACCCCTCTGGATGAATGTGTTTTGTGAAGGGTAAGCTATATGGTCGCTTAGTGACCTTCGCTTCCATTTATGCTCCCAACATTCAAGTGACCTTCTTGGAAACGTGTCTGACGAGACTAGCGGAGTTTGTGGTGGGTCTATGGATATTGGGTGGGGAACTATCCCCACCCCGCTTACGCAATCCCACAGGAGACGCATTAAAAGAACTTTGTACAGTTTTCAATTATTCAATGTGTGGCGCCTAGCTCATCCCCAGGAGTGGGATTACTTATTTTTTTGTTCCTCACCAAACATACTCCAGACCGGATTTTATCTTGTTGCTTCATGCATCCTTAAACCAGGTTGTTAAACGTCTGGATCGGTCCCATCTCATTTTTGGATAATGTCCCTGTACACCTTCAATTGCGCCTGGGTGACGAGATTCATCGACCCTTGACCTGGCACCTTTAATGAGTCTTTATTACAAGATGCTGCGCTCAAGTCTGAAATAACTCAAGAACTAGACATGTAAACCGGCAAAAAATGTGTTTAGCTTAATTACATCTTGTTTCAGTTGTTTCGTTATTGAATTTTTTGGGATTTGGGTGTGAAAGTCAATTCGTTTTGGCATTCAGATGAATCCAAATTTCGTTCATTTCGCATTAGGTAAATGATCATTCCGACCTAAAATTTGTTGCAGAAAAGTGACATTACATGTAGGGATGCACCGATACCGGTTACTCATACTCGATACCGGAAAACCGGTATCGGTGCATCCCTAGATGTAATGTCACTTTTCTGCATCAAATTTTAGTTCGATCAAGAATGCCTACCCTATTCCTTTAATCACAGAATTATTTGACCACCTCAAGAGAGCAATGGTCTTTACCAAACTCGATCTAAGGATTGCGACAGGATCAGCAGTTAACACCAGGATGGAAGGGGTGGAAGAAGTTCAAAAGAGAAAATTGCTTCTGTTCTTGCATAAAACTCAAAGTTTCAAATGTTTTCAAGATAAATGCAATGAAACAAAATATTAAAATACTAAGTGTTCTTTAATGTTGTCTGGCTAGAGGGGAGAAAATGCGATAATACCACTCAGCCTTAACAGTCTCCTGAATGAGACACACACAGCTGTTATTGAAATATGACGCCTACCATGCATTGCATGAGTCGATCTGTGTATTCCCGTGATATTGAGCTGAATATACCCATGTGCATGCATAGGCCTGTTTCTCACGATGGAGTGTACTTACATGATTCTGTACTGCATTGATCTCCATGTTTACATGCATTTCATGTTAACTGTCTTAAAACCCTTAATAAACATTTATTATTTTTTTTAAATTCTTTTATTGACTGATCAAATATGCGACACAAGCATTTTCAAAAGAGGCATAAGTAAACATAACATACATGTACATGGTATACATGCATGGAAAATCCTCAACGCCATGACTACACCACCAGGTCTGTATCGTATGACCCCGACACCCCATTGGACATGTGAGTGCTTTAACAAAGGTTTAGATTGTATCGTAGAGAACGTCCCTGGGCTGTGTCAGGTGTGTAAAGTGACAACAAAATCCTATGTCTAGCTACGCTGACGGATCAATTGTTTGCGTCTGCTCTGTCCTCCCTAAATAAGAAATACAAAAGGAAGAAAGAAAAGTCAAGGAAAGGCTGAGCTGAAGGAGTGCAGGCGTCCCGCACGGGAGCAGGTGTGAGGTGGAAAGGGCAAAGGAAGGAGAGGTTCCACCGGGTCGTTCA